>NW_006408576.1:17346551-17349332 GCF_000296735.1 Chrysochloris asiatica
TCACTGGCTTTAGTGGTTGGTGCATAAATTTGAATAATAGTGGTATTAACTGGGCTTCCATGTAGGCACATGGATATTATCCTATCACAGACAGCGTTGTACCTCATAACTGATCTGGATATGTTCTTTTTGACAATGAATGCAACACCATTCCTCTTGGATTATGGAATGCTGAAAATGTTAGATTGAAACTTGATTCAGTATGTGTGGAGAAATATCAGAGGCTTTTGAGTAGGTGATTAAATGAACAGTGCTGTGCTTAAGGAAGACTGATTTGGCACTGTGTGTGTGTGTATGAGAGAGAAACTGGTGTGTATGTGTGAAGAATATGTGTGTGAGAGAGAATGGTACGTGTGAAATAGAATGGTGTGTGTTAGTGAGTGAGAGAAGGGGATGTGTGTATGTATATCTGAGATAGACAGTGGTGTGTATGGGTGTAAGAATAGAGGGAGAATGGTGTGTGTGTGTGTTTGTGTGTGAGAGAGAGGCAGTAAAAGAGGGATAAGTTGGGAGGGGAGAGAGAGGGAGGTTACAGGGCAAGGGGGGCAAGAGGGAAGAAAGACTGCAGTTAAGGAGACGGTTGTTGTTATTATTAAGAACAAGAGCTGTTGAGTCGGTTCCGACCCATGGCAATCCATGGAGCAGCTGGTAAGCATGAAGCTCCAACCATGCAGTTCAAACTGAATTAGCAGTCCAGTGTATTAACCCACAGCACTACACCAGGACCCCTGAGGGGACATTTACACTGCCTAGGGAATTGGGGTCTGAATGAGGACACTGGAAAGAAAAAAGAAGGAACTTATTGCAGGGTAGTTAAATGGCCACTGCTCGTTTGTCATTCCTGTCTTAAATAGTTTTGGCCATCATCTAGGATTAGTTGGTTTACCCCTGTCATTATTCCTTCTTTTATTAAATACATAGTTTCTGCTCTGTACCAGGCACTGGATTCTCAAAGAGGGAGAGGAAAGCTTCAGGGAAGAAGTAACATTGATAAGCTCTTTGAAGGCAGAGGCTGTTTTGTGTTTTACTCATATGTATGCATCTTACCCTCATTGCCTCATAACAGGGGCTCAGAAAGTTGGGTATTGATCTTTGACAATATATGTAGAGTATAATTTACTAGAAGTAGTATTATGATAAAAAAAAATGTGTAAAAAATACAGTCTTGTCTCTACCTTTTAGGAATCTACCATTTAAAAATACAGATAGTCTGCCACTAATTGAATTCACCCAATACCTATTTATATAAAGCATATACTCATATACAGAGTAATTACCAAAATATATATTGAAGGAAGCAAGACCATCTCTCTGAGGGCATGTCAGACTCAGCATAGCTCTATCTACCATTCCCTTTGAGGCCCTCTCCCCAACACCTTTTGCCTCATTTCCTGACTTAGAATGACCTTTTGACTGTGAAAGCATCTTACATCCTGGGAATTTCATGATTTGGGAATGTCAACCTGCTGCCTGTTATAGTAATGGGGAGATGGATGGAATAAGTGTTCTTGTTCTGAACTCCGGTCTCCTGCCAGAAAGGCCTCTCTTGTTGCCTCAGTAAGGATCATCCTATTTTACTTCTTTCCTTTCCTCCTGGGCTGAGTTGAGAGGGAGGAGTCAGGAAATGGGTCACAAGGCAACTAGGAACAAAACAAAAGAAACCTGTTGCCCATGCACTAAAGATGTCAGCAATCTAAAAAATTTGCTCTCCCCTTGCCTAACAGGACCACCATGTTCTTTCTCTCCAGATTCTGCCTTTTGCAGATCCCATCTGGGAACGAGAATGCTTGGTGGTCTGGAGAGAAATTGTGTGGCGGCATCATAGTTAAGGGAGTCATGGTATGGTGCTGTAGGATAAGCACTGGACTGGTAGCTGAAAAGTTGGTGGTTCAAACCTATATGCTACATCCTTGGAAACCCTATGCAGGTTCTCTATGAGTTGGAACTTACTTGATGGCACTTAACAATAACCATTCTGTGTGCAGAGAGGACTGAGGTGCTTGCAGTGTGCAGCTCATGAGACCCTCCCTAAATGTTGTTGTTGTGATTAATCTCATATGAAACAGAATGCCCCATTCTCATTGTGGACATGTTTCCTGTGTTTGTGTTCTTGTTTCCTGAAGCCAAACCACAAACTATGGAGAGCAGCTCTTTTTAAAATATTACACTCTTATTTTTATTTATACTTGGCTATTTCCAAAACACTTTTAGAGCAGGCCATGTCTTATGCACAATCTACAGCAGAGGAAACCACCTCCTGGAGTTTTAATGGCTTTGTAAATAAGAGATTAAGTAAGTGGTAAGGAGCTGTGGTCGAGTAGTGGTTACGAATCGGGGTGCTAATCTCAAGGGTGGCAGTTCTAAACTACCAGCTGTTCTGGGGGAGAAGGATGAGGCCTTCTGCTCCCATAAAGATTTACAGCTTCGGAAACCCTGTCACTATGAGTCGGAACCGACTTCATGGTATTTAACAACAACAACAACCTGGTACTTGAACTAGGTTCTTATAACTTTTGTCCAGTGACTTTTCTGCTATTCGGAACCCTCTGAGTATCTGGAGAGTGCTCAGTAATGGGTTGTTTTTTTTTTTAATGTTTTATTGTGAATTATGTGATAGATTAACATGGGAGAACATTAGTTTTATATTCGTTCTATTGTATATCGTTTCATTGCCATGGTAACAATTCTCTCCATGCATCATCAACCAACCAAAGGGTATACCCTGCAAGACTGCTGCACGCCTGCCCTCCCCAACCCCCCACCCGTCGTCAGCACACAGCC
>NW_006408576.1:17350047-17350557 GCF_000296735.1 Chrysochloris asiatica
TTCTTGTGCATATGCCCTCTCTTGTCAGCTGGACACTTCACTCTCCACTCTGGTCCTCTGTGGCTAGGTCACTGACTCTGGGCCCAAGAGTTCCCAGGTCTTGCCACACTGCTGGCCAACCAGGTCTCCACCAGAGTTCACAGGAGTCTACTGAACACTGTAGGGCTTAGCTTGCAGTTTCATTGCTGTTTTCCCCTACTTCCCCTTATGGATGATGAATATGGTCACCAATCAGAGCATGTATTACCATTGAGTCTTAGTCTGAAGGTTTGCTCTGAGGGGACTTGGCCACTTGCTTTGATGTCTCCTGGGTAAGCAACTTGTTATTTTAGTGATCAGTCTGTCAGCCTGTATTGTTTTGTATTTTTCCTGTTGGTGTTTCTTTCAAGATGTATCTTCTGTTCTTCTAGCTGCTCCAGGCTGGTCTGCTTGTCCTTTCAAGTGAAAATTTCCCTCCTCTGAATGTTCTGGATGCTGTTCAGGATTCCACCTATGGTCTTATGTAATGTA
>NW_006408576.1:17350897-17357419 GCF_000296735.1 Chrysochloris asiatica
ATTGTTCTCCCATCTGCTTTGTTCTTCCATTCCTCTCCCTCTTCTTGTATATTGCCCCCCTCCCTAGCACCCAAACTATCCTGTGTCTACCTTGTGGTCCACCTTCCCTCCCTCCCCTCACCCCACCCCCCACTTTCTCGTAACCAGCAAAGAATCCTTCTCAGTAATGGTATTATGAATTAAAAACATTGTTTTTATATAGTATGTTTTGAAGAATCCTGGTGTGGTGCCGTAAGGTCGGTTTGAATTGCAAGATTAGCGGTTCAAACTCACCAGATGCTCCTTGGAAAACCTAAACAGTGTTGCTAACCTGTTGTTAAATGCTTTTGAGTCAGAACTGATATGGTTTTTTTTTTTTTTTTTTTTTGAGTATGTGTGCGTACGTACTTAAGAACTCTGCTGTTAGCTGAAAGATTGGTGGTTTGAACCCACCTGCTTCTGTAATGATTTACAGCCTTGGAAACTCTATGGGGGAAGTTCTAGTCTGTTCTGTAGTCATAATACTTATTCCTATGTGGAAACCCTGTACAGGGTCACTATGGGTCGACTCCGACTCGAAGGCACTTAACAACAACAACAACAACAATGAGTTGGAATTAACTTGACAACAGTGTTTTTTTGTTGTGTTTTTGGTGCAAATGTATAATCATTTTTTGTTAGGTGTTACTATCTTTACAAATAACTAGAGAGGACAGATAATTTAGAAATATTTTCCCATTATGTCAGAAAAGAGTTAATAGTACCCAATACTTTGAATACTAATGGTTTTAAGTGTTCCAGAAGAAGGTTTTGTTTATTCATAATAACCAGATAATAGCAGCAGAATTGGAAAGTAAAGCCTAGGTAACATCATGTGTATTGGTATAATTAACATTTAAATGCAGTGGAAGGTAAATTTTTTAATATAAGCTTTTAAAAACTTTAAAATTAACTAATTTTAGTGTGAGGTATAATCCATGTAACTTTGGTCATGTAACTTTGGAGAAGTCATTAATCTTGAATTTTTTCTCATTGGATAAAACATTCTTTTGAGAGAATCATTATCTCCCTTTAGTGTTAAAAATATATTTACTTCATCTGTCATAGTGAGTATTCTAGTTACATTGCATATTTCTTATTTCTATATCCTGCCAACTAACTTGGTTATCCTTTAGGACAAAGAAAAGGATTTTAGGTGGTAGCTATGACATACCCAATCTTGGAATCTAAATTATATTCACCATTCTTATAAATTCTTATAATTTTCTCAGTCTTTTTAGTTGCTATAATTTGATATTTAATCTTAGGTCTCTTTCCTTCAAAGGAAGGGTGATTGGTTGACTAAAGGAAAACTGAACCTCTCTTGGGACTGATAGGTAATGCTTTTTTCTTTTTCTTTTTTTAAAAGCTTGATGAATCAAGCTGTATCATTTCTCTTGAACTGAGTTCATCTGTGACATACGAATAAATAGCTTCTTTCCATATGGCTGTCATATAGGCGAAAAATGATGGTGTCATTTGAACATTGATTGTCTCACAGCCCCAAGGGACAACAGAATGTGTTTATGAATTGACACACCCAAATGCAAATTATTTCTATTGATACCTAATATATGTAAATTTATGCTGCTTAGTTCATAAAGAAATTATGAATGATACACTTCCTGCATGGTGCAATATAATTGAAATTTTAGTTTTATCCTCATGACAGTGAAATGCATTGATAGCCATCCTTTCTCCTGAATTTCTATAATATTTCCAGCAGCTCCATGAGTCTCTCATGGGGCAACGGCACTCGAGGTGCAAGATTTGGTGTTAATGTGCCAGACTGCAAAGCCATTTGAACTGCAAGGTTGGTGGTTCAAACTCACCAACTGCTCCTTGGAAAGCTATACAGGGTTGCTATGGGTCGGAATTGACTCGACGGCACTCAACAACAACAACAACAACAGAGTGGGCTCTGCCTTGCTCTCTGCTGAAGGCCTTGGTGTTGTATTCATGTCATGTAGGAATCCACTACTTCAGGGCCAGAGGTGGGAAGTAGACAGGCCGGACAGAGATGTGACTGTGCAGAGAATAGGACTTTTTCTAGAGCATTTGGGGGTTTGAGACAAGGAAGGAATACTTTGGGAGGAATAGTTATTTTCACCTTTTCAAAATTTTGTCTCTCTCTCTCACACACACACACACACTCACACACACACCTCAAAATCAGGGACAAGGAAGTCAACTGGATTATTCAAAGGTAGACGTTTACAGCAGCAGCATAGTTGGATGGAGTATGTGGGCATGTGCTAGAAGAGAGCCTGAGTTAGTCTTAGTGACCTATTTGTGGTATACTTGGCTGTTTCTTTGCAACTGTTAGCAACTTGGCCAGACTTCTCTTTGTGATGACATGGGGTTGGGTGGGTGTAAGCATTAGCTCTGTCTGTTGTCATTACTCGCAGAACTCTCCTGGGGCTGAACAGAGGGTTCTTCACTGTCTGTGAATTAACCTTAGTATCAAGTATTCAAGGAGGCCTGATGGTTCTGTGATTAAGTTCTTGGCTATTAACCAATAGGGTGGTTCAAACACATCAGCTGCTCCGTGGGAGAAAGATGTGGCAGTCTTTTTCCATGAAGATTGTTGTTGTTAAGTGCTGTTGAGTCAGTTCACACTCATATATAGGGTTTTCGAGGAGTGGCTAGTGAGTTTGAACTGCCAACCTTGAGGTTGTAGTAGTCCAGTGCTTATCTTCCAGCACTGCATTAGCACTCTTTATATAGATGGTTATTGTTAAATGCTGTCGAGTCAATTCCAATTCATAGTGACCCTGTATAGGGTTTCTGAGGAGAAGCTGGTGAGCTTGAACTGCCGACCTAGTGGTTCAAATGGCTTTGCAGTCTGGTGCATTAACCCACAATGCCACACACTCAATAGCAATAGGTGAGGTGAGGTGAGGTGAGGTGAGGTGTGGTGTGGTTTGGTTCATTGAGTATTCAGCCCATCACTGAGCTGGGTAATGAAAGAGAATACAAAGGAGATAAGATTATGACTGCCCTTCTTAGGTACTGCTAGCCTGATGGGAGAGGCCCAGCTGATAGTCATTCTAGAGTTAACTTTTGACTGGAGGAGGCAAAGGAAGGACTAGCATGGTTGGTGGACATGGAAGTGGGAAGTTTCCTACAGGATCCTGAACTGGTGTATTGCATCTAGAAGGATAATTGGGCTTTAGGTAATCTGGTATAGCACTTGGCACACAAAATACTTTATGGGGATATTTGTTGAATAAATGATAGGAGAAAGAGATGAAAGTGCCGTCTTGGATGGGGACAGGGTACCTGTGACTCATGGGAAAAGTCAGCTTACTTAGAGAAAGCTAAGAAAGTACATAGCCATGGAGGTCTGTGGCCCACCATGTTCATTTCTACATTTTGTGGGGAAGGCACAGTGGAAGACAGTATTGGGGCTGTTTGAGGGCTTGGATTGATTCCTGGTTTCTGTAGCTCTGGCAGTTTATCAGAGTGGCCTGGATAGAAATGAGTGGTGTGGAGGAAGAAGGGGTCCTATCCTTACTATTGGAGGTAAGGAAGGGTTGTTGTTTGCGTATAGCTTTCTGAAGTCTTTAAGAAGAGATTGTGTTTGCTTATTCTACACCAATTGTTTAAGGCTTGCCTATCCTTTTTAGTTACTAGGATGCTTACTAATGTGAATAAAGAGGAGTTCAGAGTTTTACGGAGTAAACAGATACGTCAACAAATAATTACAATATGGTTTGATAGATTCAGCAAGCTACAGACACAGTTGCTATAGCAACACCAACTCAGTTATAACAAATGACAGGCGTGAACAAGACTTGCTTACCGGGTCTTGTAGGGGATCCAGTGTACAGCGATGGTGACACAGAATGGATTGCAGTGGGCCAGCTTGCACTGTGTTTCTAAAGTACAAGGTTGGATGGCGCAGCCTGGCCCCTCTGGAGCTGGTTTACCACGTAGTAGTGGTTACGAATTGTGCTGCAAATCGCAAGGTCAGCAGGTCGAAACTACCAGCTATTCTGAGACAGAAAGATGAGGTTTTCTGCTCCCGTTAAGATTTACAGCCTCCATGGCACATAACAACAACAGGAGTCTTACCTTTGGCTGAGCCCAGGGCTTGTGAGGTCATTGGAACCAACAAGGAAAAAAAAAATCATACTGTGGCTGATTCCCCACAGGGCAAGTCCTATAGCTAGGTTACAAGGAGCTTTCCCTGGGTAGATTCAGCTGACAGATGGGGGAGGAGGGGGAGGGGTGCGTGCAGGGAGAGGAAGGAAGGAAGGAGGAGCACAGTTTCTGCACATGGACTGGGTTTTACTGAGATCCATGATGCTGAATATAGCACTCATATCTCCTGAGCTTTTTGGTGAAGAGAATGTGTCTCGTTTTCCATCGCTGACTGGAAATAAGGGCAGGTAAGGCAGGTAGGAGGAAGGAGAGGAAGTTTTTTTTCACTATTTGAGGAAAGATTGTTAGAAAAGCATCTGTGTTTTCCAATCACTGAAGCCCCCCCCAAAACAAACAAACAAACAAACAAACAAACAAACAAACCCCACAAAACAGCAACTCTTCAATCAGCCTAGATTAATGAGGGTTCTGAGGAGAACAATGGAGTAGGGAGCAGCAATCTCATTAGCAGTAACAAAGCCCAGATGCAGGGTCTGGTTATCTGCACTGCAAGCATGGACTTCAGGGGTTTTGTGTGACTTGGGCATTGTGGTGTGTGAGGAATTCTTTTGGCATGCTCCCATGCTTGGGGACAGTTCAGCTTCTTGCTTCCTGAGAGCACAAACGCCTTGTAATTTCCTGGAGAGGAGATCTCTGCCAAGGCTTAGGTTGGTTTGTGGTTATATATTGGTTACTTTCCCTGTGCCACTTCCTTCCTTTTTCTTCTTATATCATTATGGGTAAGAGGATATCCTCTTCCTGCCACAGGATGGATGAGCAGGAAGAGCAGTGGATGGGCATTTCTGTCTCTTGGAAGGGTTTTCTGCCTCCTTCCCCCTACCTCTAGCCAGGACTTTGTCACTTCTGTGGAATGGGTTTTCCTCTTGACTCTTGGCTTGTTTTTCAGGCTAACAGCCCTGCTCTGTGTTTTTCTTTCCCAGGCTGAGCTCTGCTCTGACCTGAGTCAAGAGAGACTTACTCCAGAACTTGTATCAAGTCACGTCTGATTTTGAGCTCCAGTGTTTACTGAGCTTCGAACGTGATAGTAATACTATGAGCGTTAAGCAGACTTGAGTTTGAGTCATGGAACAACAGTACCTGCTACCTGCTTAGTGAAATGACAGTTGTTGTTGTTAAATGCCATTGAGTTGGTTCTGACTCATAGCCACCCTGTATAGGGTTTCCCAAGGCTGTAAATATTTGTGGGAGCAGAAAGCCTTATCTTTCTTCATGGAGTGGCTGGTGGTAATTATTTGCATTATGAAGATACTACCTTCTAGTGGCTCAGGTTCTACCTAGTACCCCCATTCAGATACCTGGGTTGCCTGCCTGTTTTTATCCCACAGTTGTTCCACTTTATGCACCCCTGTTGTGTTTTTGCTAGTTCTCACCTGTCTGAGAGCTCCTTGTTCTTAGATATTACTGAAGTAGTAGGCCTGCCTGTCAGCATGATATCTGGGTGTCCCCAGGGTCTGCATTCTAGATCCCCATGCTCATTCTGCTGATCTGAACCCCCTCCTACCTGGTGCTGAGAAATTCCCTTTGGAGACTTCCCTCACTTTAACGTTATACTTACTACCCTTGTTGGCAACAGGGAAGGGTTGAATTTAGCTTCAATCTCTAGTAACCTTGCCCTTTTCTGTATGGATTAAGGAGGCTGTGCCCAGCACCATCCGTCTCCCAATGTACACTCTGGGATATGGCGTCTGTAAGTCCACATGGGTTGCTTCCAGGTGGTTACCTAGTCCTGTAGATTCTTTTGCTGCTTTAATCTTTCTTGATCAGCCTTTGCTCTCTATTCTTTTTATTTTAGTCTTTTATTGTGAATTATGTGATAGTTTACATGGGAGAACATTAGTGGTACATTCATCCTATCATATATTGTTTCATTGCCATGGTTACAATCCCCTCCATGCATCATCAACCAACCAAAGGGTATATCCTACAAGCCTGCTCCCCAGTCGTCAGCACACAACCCCTCCCCGCCTCTGGGTCTAAAGGCCCCAGGCACTCCATCTCTCCAAGTCATCATCTCTGCTTCCATCTCTGGCATCACTGCTTCTCTGGGTAGGGTCCCGCTCTTCGCTCTTCTCCCTTGATGGTCCCAGGAACCTCTTCTCTTAGACTGCAAAGTCAATAACTCCCCACCTTGCTACAAAACGTCTACCTTTACATTTCCAGCCTTCACAATCAGTCCTGATAACAATTATTCACTATTGTATCACAAGAGACCTATCTGTATTTCCTTTCATCAGCCCCGCCTAGACAGATTGGATACTACTCAGTGGAGATTCTACCTTCCTCCACACCTTCTGGATCTAGATTCCCTCTTGAAAGCTTGTAAGCCTTTGTAGCCCC
>NW_006408576.1:17358604-17374939 GCF_000296735.1 Chrysochloris asiatica
TAACAATTATTCACTATTGTATCACAAGTGACCCATCTGCATTTCATTTCATCAGCTCTGCCTAGACAGATTGGATAGTACTCACTGGAGATTCTGCTTTCCTCCATGCCCCCTGGCTCTAGGTCCTCTCTTGAAAGCTTGTAAGCCAGTCATTTCTTGCCTTAGTAGTCCCCCCCCACCCCCGCCCACCCCCATTTTGGGTATCTAATGTCCAAGTTGCCCATTTCTGTCTACTCTGTGTGTGGAGGAGGTGGGAATGATTCTTGCTGTAAGGATTTGTTCCCTCTTTTGAGTTACTGCATCCATAGATGTAGGTCAAGTTCATCAAATTGTATCAGATTATTCTTTTTTTTCCTCTTCTTTCTTCTCCTTGTTGAGCTCTGATCATCCAGTCATCGAAGCCAGGTCAAATGGGTACCATCTGCAAGTGTGGGCGTTCTTGTGCATATGCCCTCTCTTCCTATCGGCTGGTAGCTTCACTCTCCACTCTAGTCCTCTGTGGCCATGCCACTGACTCTGGGCCCAAGAGTCCCCAGGTCTCCCCATACTGCTGGCCAACCAGGTCTCTACACAGGTCCACAGAAGCCCAACGAACAATGTAGGGCTTAGCTTGCCACTTCATTGCTGCTTTTACCTCTCTTCCCCCTATCGGTGATGAGTGTGGTCACCAGTCAGAGCGTGTATTTCCGTTGAGTTTTGGTCTTGGAAGGGGGTTTGCATTGAGGGGACCCGACCACTTGCCTTGATGTTTCCTGGGCAAGCAACTTGTTTGTTCTTGTAGTAACAGTCCATCTGCCTCTATTGTTTTGTATTTTTCCTGTAGGTCTTTCTTTCAAGATGTATCTTCTGTTCTTCTAGCCACTCCAGGCTGGTCTGCTCATCCTTTCATGTGGAAATTTCCCATCTCTGGAGATCTGGATGTGGTTCAGATTTCTACCTATAGTCTTATGTATTGCAAAGGCTCCACAGGAAGCCTCCTTCACTGGGCACATTGTAGCCCCATTTTAGGTATTCCCATCAGTTATAGGCAGAAGACGGACTTACAAGCTTTTCTATTCCACCTATAGTCAAGTCCTTACTCTCTATTCCTATCTCTGTCATTTATCAGCTGAATTATTCAATAGCCTCTTAACTGAGCTCTTTCCAACCCCTTACCCCCCAACACCCAGTCTCATAGTGATCTATGATTTGTCCTTTAACTTTCATGTTTAATACTCATTGGTGGGCAGTACTCTGGTCCCATCCCATCCCTCCAGCCCTGCCTCTCAACTCTCCCCATCTGTCCCCAACTCAGCCACACTCAATGTGTTTCATGTTTCCATCCTTTTATGCATGTTGTTCTCTTAAAAATCACTTCCTCGTTCATTTTGTTATCTCTGCTTGTCCTGTAAAGTTCATCTTGAGTTTCAATCACTTCCTTGAAGGATGTTTTCAGGTTCCTCCTTTGCTTAGAGCCCCTTTCTCATGGCTAGCAATTACCACTTTGTACTGTAATCAGTTATTTACTTGTCTCTCTTCATTAGGTTTTTGCCTGATTCCCTGGCAATGTGTGGTGTGGCGCTGCAGGATAATGTGCTGGACTGCAAAGTCAGCTTGAGCTGCAATGTTGGTGGTTTAAATCCACCAGCTCCTCGGAAACCCTATACAGGGTCACTATGAGTCATCACGAACTCCATGGCACTTAACAACAGGTGCATAGTACAGGAGCCCTGGCAGCACAGTTGTTAAAGCACTCAGCTGTTGACAGATCAAACCCACCAAGTACTCTGCAGGGTAAGGATGTGGCAATTTGCTTCTATGAAGATTGTTATTGTTAAATGCCGTCAAGTCAGTTCCAACTCATAGCTACCCAGTATAGGGTTTTCAGGGAGCATCTGGTAAGTTTGAAACGCTGATCTTGTGGTTCAAACCGACCTTGTGGTCCAGTGCTTATACTACAGTGCCACACCAGGACTCTATGAAGATTGTTGTTATTAAGTGCCATCGAGTCGGTTCCGTCCCATAGCGACCCTCTATAGGGTTTCCAAGGAGCAGCTAGTGAGCTTGAACCACCAACCTTGTGGTTCAAACCAACTTTACAGTCCAGCACATTAACACACCAGGTCTCCCTGGCTATGAAGATTACAGCCTTAGAAACCTATGGGTCAGTTCTGCTGTGTCCTATAAGGTCACTATGAGTTGGAATTAATTTGATGGCAGTAGGTTTGGTTTTTTGGTATACAGTAAACACTTAGGAAGAGTCCTGGTGTGGCGCTGTGGGTTAATGCGCTGGACTGCAAAGTTGGTTTGAACCACAAGGTCAGCAGTTCAAGCTCACCAGCCGCTCCTCCGAAACCTTATTCAGGGTCACTACGGGTCGGGACCGACTTGACGGCACTTTTAACAACAACACATAGGAAACATTTGGTGAAGGAAGTAGTGGTGCTTGTATTTTGTCAGTGTAATTCTCTTTTTGTTCTTAGCGTAAAAGCCAGAGAGCTTTCAATGAACTCTGGCTTTTACTCTGGCTTTCCATTTACATTGCCTTCTGTAATTTAAACTCTCCCTTGCATACTCTGCTTCAGCTACACAGCCTCATCACTGTTCTTTAACACATCAGATGTGATTCTAACTGCAAAAGCTTTGCACTGGGGGCTCCCTCTGTCTAAAAGGATCTTCCTTTCTCTCAGATACATCTACATAACTGACTTCCTTATCTCTTTCAAGTGCCACCATCTTAAAAGGCCTCCTCTGATCACTCATTTAAATTTAGCTGCCTCCTGCTCCCTACTCCTCACTCCATTTGCTTTGATCTTTTCCCTCCTCAACACTTAACCATAGCCTAACATATTATCTGATTTACTTGTTAAATTTTTAATTTATGTGCTGCCTCCCTCAGTAGATCATAAGTCTCATGAGGACAGCACCTAGAATCATACATAATATATACACTTAATAAATGAAATGTTTGTTGAATGACTAAAATTGGCAAGCAAGTACAGCTTCAGGGAATGAGACCTGTTGTTCCTGGGAGTTTGGTGTTATTGGTTCAGAGAAATTTTGTTTCTCTGACAGTAGGAACCTAATTCTTAGAAGGCTAAAAAGATTGAATGAGTGAATATGGTGGTGGTGGTGGTTGTGTGCTGTTGAGTCAGTTCCGACTCATAGCGACCCCATGTAGGATTTCTAGAGTTGTAAATCTTTACAGGAACAGAAAGCCTCACCCATCTTTCTCCCATGGAGAAGCTGGTAGATTCCAGCTGTTGATCTTTCGGTTAGTAGCCCAACTTGTAATGTACTATGTTACCAGGGTTCCCTCCGTGAATGTTGTTAAATGCTATGGAGTCTGTTCCAATCCACTGTGATCCTCAATAGGATTTCCAAGGAGGGGTTGGTGAGTTTAAACTGCTGACCTTGTGATTAGCACTCCAGTGTTTATCCAATAGCGCCAAACTAGGATACCTTAGTGAATGTGTTGTTGTAAAATGCCATTGAGTCGGTTCAACTCATAGCAACCTTGTATAGGGTATCTGAGGAACAACTGTTGGGTTTGAACCACCGACCTTAGTAGTTTAAACTGACCGTGTGGTCCAGTGCATTATTCTGCAGCACCACACCAGGACTCCTAGTGCATATGTTTTTATATATTAAGTGTCGTCCAGTCGGTTCTGACTCATATTGACCTTGTATAGGTTTCCAAGCAGTGGCTGGTGAGTTAAATCCACCAACCTTATGGTTGAGTGCTTATCCACACCAAGACTAAGACTATGTTTGAATGACTCACTTGCATTATGAACTGGATTTATGTCCTTGTATGGAAGGGGTTCAGATTGTCCTGCCACTCTAAAGGAAGGAATTCCAGGGTTTAGACGTATCCTTAGCTGTAGTTTCATTTTGTATCCCTGCCTTTATATTTCTAAATTGCTGTTGTTTTTAGCAGTGATGAATACTGCCAATCCTTATTTCTTTACTCATTGGGATAATGTAGTTATGCAATGGAGAGATTCAGAGATAAAACTTTGCAACTGTATGAGTCATCTAATTATTGTCCAAGAGAACTGAAAAGTTAAACCCTGCAGGTTGGTTTGGTGAGAGTGATAGATGTCTGTGACAATTTTAATGAAGGCTGCTGTTATGTTTGGACTTTGAAGAGTATATCAGATAGTGAAGGAATTGAGGAGCCACCGACTTTGTCACCCTGTTTTCTGATTTGTAGTATTGCCTTATTGAAATTTGTTAATGTTAAGATGTGGTGCAGTAAATTACTTGATAGGGCTCTTCTAGCCATAATCCCACCAGTTGATTGTGTGGGGCTGTGCAAATGTGAAATGTTTGTGACCCACCAAGGGGGTTAGAGAGCTTGCTAATAATGTAAATAAACTACATGACAGCCTTGGAGTGGGACCATATAAGTAAGGTATACGGAATCCTACCATTATGGATTGGTCAGCTTTGCCATTCTGTTAGGTTTAAAATGAGTCATCTCAGAAATAGAAGAGGGAAATTCACTCCTATCAAGAAAGAGCTAGGAGTGAAGTGTGAGATTCCTGCACTGAACATCCTCGAGCTAGGAGACTGAAAGCTGTGGCATGTGGTCAAGATGCAGTGGCAGTCAAGGCAGCAAAACCAAGAGCAGTGGGCTTCATGGTGAGTGAAGTGAGCAAGCTGATGCCTTTGGACAAGAGTGGGTTACTTCTGGGCATTTAATAGGATGGGAGGGAGGGAGAACTAAGTTTGCCAAAACACAGAGCTAGAGCTGAACACCTTTGGGTTGAGGCTTACTGGTGGATTTGAGCATTTATCAGCAGCTCTAAAAGAGTTTTGTTAAACTTTCTTGAGTAGAGCGGAGGCCGAGAGTCCAGATGGATGGCTGAGAGGCGGTGTACCTGTGAGCATGACTGAGAAGAGGCTATCCTGATTGAAAAACTGCCCTGAACATTTCTGATCCTGAATTGTACCCTGTTAACATCCCTAATAAACCCCATAGTTGTGAGCATTGTCTGAGTTCTCTGTGGCCATGGCCATGACTTGCTGAACCCAGCAGAGAAGTAGAGAGTGATGGGGAGGGACTGTTGTGCTAGATTTGGTGGGAAGGTTGATGGGTGGAGGCATATCTGGCCTCTGCTTTGTAAGAATCGGCCCTGGGTTGCTATTGAGTTTGATTCTCTTTCCCCCCTTGTGAAGGTAGAGGTGGTCAGATGCTGCCCCCATACCATTTTTATATAAGGTCTCAAAAATAAACTTAAAATGGAATATAGAAGTTATATGATTTCATGAGAGGCTTTTATGATTTCTGTACTTTTTTTATTTTTCAAGTAGGCCCTTACTTGTTGTTGTTGTTGTTAAGTGCCGTCGAGTCGGTGCCGACCCATAGCGACCCTGTACAGGGTTTCCGAGGGTGTAAATCTTTACGGGAGCAGAACGCCTCATCTTTCTCCCGCAGAGCAGCTGGTAGTTTCGAACTGCTGACCTTAAGGTTCACAGCCCGATTCGTAACCACTACGCTACCAGAGGCCCTTACTTAGTGTTTGTAATCTCTTTTCAGAGACAGCTTTTTATAAATTCTCCAGACTTTATTCTCTTGTTGTTGTTGTTGTTAAGTGCCATCGAGTTGATTCCGACTCATAGTGACCCTGAGTAGGGTTTCCAAGGAGTGGGCTGGTGAGTTTGAACTACTGACCTTGTGGCTTCAGATTGACCTTTCGGTCCAGTGCTTTAGCTCACCAGCACCCAAACCAGGACTTACTCTTTTCGTAACACTTATAAAACATGTGGACTTCAGGTGTGGCGCTGTAGGATTAGCACTGGACTGCAAACCACAAGGTCGGTGTTCAAACTCATTAGTTACTCTTTGGAAACCCTATACAGGGTTCCTATGAGGTGAAACCAACTTGACAGCACTTAACAACATTGGGGTCCCAGACCATCCCACATGAGTTGGAACCACCAACATTGTTGTTCAAACCAACTTTGCGGTCCAGTGCTGTATCCCCCAGCACCACATGCCATACCTGGACTCCAATATGTATCACAGGAAATACTGAAATTAATAAGAAAGGGTCAGTTTCCTGGAGGAATTTATATTATACTTTAGCCTGCACACCTGCTTTACGACAGCAGGACCAGAATTCAACTACTGACTTAATTAGTTAATACCTATGTGGCCGTGAGCAAACATGCTTATGTATTTATTTTTATGGAACAAACACATACAGTGTTAACTATGTGGTAGTCATTATTAAGTGTTCAACAAATTTTAAATGTATTTAATCCATAAAACACCTCTATGAGTAGGTACAGTTGTTAAGTGCCATCAAATTGGGGCCGACTCATAGTATCACACCCATATTTAAAGACGAGAAACCTGGGACACAGAGAGATTAAGTAACTTTCCCAGCATCACTGAGTCAGTTGTAAAGTCAGAGTTTTAACCCTAGGCACTTTGGCTCTTGAATTCTTTTTGTCCTGTTTCTGTCTGTGCTGCCTCTGAGCTATCTAAACTTCATAGGAGGGAAAAATTCCAGTTGGCATAAATGGGGCAATAGTAATAATACTGCCTAGTTACTGGGAATCCTGATGTGACACTATAGGATACTCAGTGGACTGCTAACCACAAGGTTGGTGGTCCAAACCCGCTGGTCACTCCTTGAAAACCCTAACCAAGGTCGATATGAGTTGAACTGACGGGATGGCACTTCACAATTACAAGTTGTGAAGGATTGATAAGGGAATTAAATGAGACAACCTATGTGGAAATTTTAACTCAGAACCTGTCACATGGTGAGGGTTCAGTAGTAATCATTATACTACTATTGTCTGGTGAAGGAACATAAGACTTGAACACAAAGTATACTAATACAAGGTAACATGTGCTAAGTGCAGTTACAGAGGCATGATAACAGTGAGTAGGAATTCAGAAGCAGGTAGAGAGGTTACTACCTGTTGGGCATCTTTGGATGCCTTCTTGGGGTTGGGGAAGAAGGCTGAGAAATCCCAGAGAACTTGATACACAATATGTGAAGTAGATTTTATTCCCATTTTGTGGATCTAGAAGCCAGGGCTCTAATACATTAAAAAGTCCAGGGGTTAACTAAATGAGTTGGTTGGTTATTTATTGTGCTGTGTGTAGCGTTTCCAAGGCTGTAAATCTTTACAGGAGCAGAAAGTCTTCTCCTACAGAACAGCTGGTAGTTTTGAACTGCTGACCTTGAGGTTAGCCTCCTAACTTGTAACCACTATGCTACTAGAGTTCCCTAACTAAATGGGTAGGTAGGGTAAGGTGCAGGGATGGTGGATTTGTTTTGGACTCCAGTTGGTTTAGCTCCTGAGTTGGGCAAGGGGAGGGGAAAAAGTAATGTCTGGTAGGTCATGGTGGGTCAGTTGAGCTCTAAGAGAGCCCAGCCAGGACTACTTCTAGCCTTGTGAATGCTTAATCAGCTTTGCATATTGTCTTTTTGTTCTCTCTCTTTACAAATTTTCTCCCACATCTTCCTTCCAGTGGATTTCTAGAAATACCCTATTTTTCATGACTCACTTACTGAACACATCCTGTTTGGGGAAGTGTTGAGAGAGGAATTTCAGAATGTGTGAAGTTTACTCCTAATGATAAATGGTGCAGGCGGGAGATAGCTCTGCTTTTCTGCTTTCGTCAGGAAAATCCACAACCCTCCACCTGGTTGGTATCTCTATCTCCTCACCAGCCGAATTATTCCAGATGCAATGTTTCACTGCCTAGACCTGATACATGCCAACTGGAATTTTCCCTCCTATGTTGTAGTCAGGGTTCTGTGGTTCTGTGTGTGGCGCACAGATGACTAATGATGGAATTAATCGCATTAGAGATAGGGCCTGGAATGTTGAACCTGACTGAGTTATATGACCTTTTGAGTCAAACAGATGGTTCTGACTTCATGTGTAACAGTTTGGCATTGATTAAGTATTTGTCAGGTTCCTCTGGAAAGAACTGTTTTCAGAGACTTACTGATATGAAGTAGCAGAAGTGGCTTGCCTTGCCTCTTGGGACAGACATAGCACATGTAGTATACTACTTGGGTTGGCTCTGATTTTACCACGATTTGCTCGGTTTTGGACTCCCTCTACCCCTCCCCACACCCCTGTTGCTATTATAATCTAACAGAGCCTGGGTATTTCAAAATCATCATGCACTGGTTCCCTTTTGTACAGCTTGAGGCCTTTTGGCAGACTAATTGGAAAGCTACACTAAGAAGTGAAAGAATAGAATGTTGTTAACTGCCCTGAGTCCTTTCCGACACCTAGAGACCCTGTATAGGGTTTCGAGTGGCAGATGAGTTTGAATCTCCGACTCTGCAGTCCAAACCAACCTTTCAGTCCAGTGGTTATCCTACAGCACCACACTAGGACTCCAAAGAATAGCATGCTGTTGTTACGTGCTGTGGCAGCTGGTGAGCCTGAATTACCGACCTTGTCATAGCAACCCTATTTAGTGTCCGAGGAGCAACTGGTGAGCTTGAACTGCCAACCTTGTGGTTCATACCGACCATGCAGTCCAGTGCATTAATCCATAGCACCACACCAGGACTCGGAAATTTTAGCCATCCTTAATGCACTGGACAGCAAAGTTGGTTTGAACCTCAAGGTCAGCAATTCAAGCTCACCAGTTGCTCCTCAGAAACCCTATACAGGGTCACTATGAGTCAGAACTGACTCTACGGCACTTAATAACAACAGCAGCAGGCTGTGGAAGGAGTCCTGGTGTGGCGCTGTAGGATAAACACTGGACTGCTAACCGGAAAGTTGGCGATTGAAATCCACTAGCCACTCTTCAGAAACCCCTACAGGGTCGCTATGAGTTGGAACCAACACAATAGCACTTAACAACAGCAACAACAACAAAACGACACTTAACAGCAGAGACGTTTTTATTATTATGACTAGGGGAGACGCGTTAACAGGTATCTTGGTTACGAGTCGGGGCTGCTAACCTCAGGGTCAGCAGTTCAAAACTACCAGCTGTTCTCAGGAGAAAGATGAGGCTTTCTGCTCCTTTAAAGATTTACAGCCTCAGAAACCTTGTACAGGGTTGCTATGAGTTGGAACTGACTCCACACCACCACCACCACTTGTATATAAAAGCTTTAATTTAGTATCTATAAAAGTAGGACTTTCCCCTGGAAAAATAAAAGGAAATTTAAAAATTGAGAGAATAAAAATGGAAATAAAAAAGCAACATTTTACTTCCCCATTATTATGTGTATGCTTCTGTAGTAGTTGTAGATATGTATGTATGTATATGGACTCTGGTGTGGCGCTCTAGGATCAGCATCAGACTGCGAACCACAAAGTTGGAAGTTCAAATCCACCAGCTAGCTGCTCCTCAGAAATCCTATACAGGGTTGCTATGAATTTGAACCTACTCAATGGCACTTAACAACAACACAAGAATAGGATTTATTTTCTTTTTCTTTTTTTTTAATATTTTGCCTTTCAAGTTTGGAACTACAATTTATTTCTAGCAGTTAAAAATATTCTTTCCTTTGCTTTACTCTTTCTCCATTCCTGTTTCTGGGGGTACATTGACTGCATTTAGGTTATTGATTAAATTTCTACCATAAGCTGAAGAACTTATTTTACCATGCAGATGGTGGGATGCTATGGAAGTGTTTGAATGAGTGAGTGAGTGAGTGAGTAGAGCAAAAGCTGAATATTAGAAAGATCCTTCTGAGGTTGGTTTGAGTGACAGGCAGGGAGTGCGGTAGATAGAAGCAGGCAGTGGAAGGGTTTAGTAGGTCTGAGACAAGGCAGAACTGTGGGAGGTGGGGAGGGAAGTAATTGTTTGATGATATTCTCAGTCAGGAGGAGTAAGTCTTCTTGGCTGTGTAGTTGTTTGTTGTTAAATGCCGTTGAGTTAATTCTGACCCATAGTGACCCTGTTTCCAAGAAGTGGCTGGTGAGCTTGCATTTGCCGACCTTGAGATTCACGCTGACTTTGCAGTCCAGTGCATTAACCCACAGCGCCACACCAGGACTATGGGGTCTGCCAAAGAGTGGGAATGCAGAAAAGCACTCAAGTTTCTGGCTCAAGTGGGTAGAAGTGAAAAAAAAAAAAAAGTATTAGAGGGAAAAAAATCCCTATTTTGTTGGAAGGTATTGCTACAAATTCATGAGACCTTTATTAAACAAAAATAGCATAATGTGAAGCTATTGTTTTCTCTATCTAGATCTGTACTCTTCTGAAGGCACTGTTTCCTTTTCTCAAACCCTTTCCTTAGGCATTCTGCTCTCTACAATTTTCACCTCATCAAAATGGCAGTTTTGAAATCTTCAAAAGACTCAAGTCGTGTTCCTTTTCACAGTTCTTTGAGAGTGGGAAGCTAAAAGAAGTCTGAAGGGGCAAGATCAGTGTTGTTGTAAGGGGAGTGGGGTAAGATTACCCAACACAATTTAATAGGATAGCCCTTGCTATGCTAAAAGAATTAGCAGGTAAATTTGTTTTATTTTTTTGGAAAAAAAGTCTCAGCACAGCTTTTCTGACCGTTTCCTCACCAGTGTAGTTTTCAGTTTTTTATTTTATTTTTAAGTTTTTATTGTGAATTATGTGATCGTTTACATGGGAGAACATTAGCTTTACATTCATCCTATCGTATATCATTTCATTGCCATGATTACAGTCCCCTCCATGCATCATCAGCCAACCAATGGGTATACCCTACAAGCCTGCCCCCCAGTCGTCAGCACAGCTTCTCTCCCTTTCTTGGTCTGGCGTCCCCAGCTGTTTCATCTCTCCACGTCATAGTCTCTGCCTCCATTTCTGGCGTTGCTGTTTCTCTGGGTAAGGTTCCGAACTCTGCTCTTCTCCCTTGATGTTCCCAGGGACCTCCACTACTGGACTACAAAGTCAACCACTCCCCTCTTTTGCTACATAATGTCTACCTTTACATTTCCAACCCTCACAGTCAGTCCTGGTAGCAATTATTCACTATTGTGCCACATGAGTTCTAGCCCCATCTCCTTTCATCAACCCTGCCTAGACAGATTGGATACTACTCAGTGGAGATTTTGCCTTCCTCTGCACCCTCTGGTTCTAGGCTCTTTCTTGAAAGCTTGTAATCCAGTCACTTCTTGCCTTTGTAGTAGCCCCCTTTTTGGGTAACCAATGTCCAAGTTGCCAAAGGGGTAGGAATGATCCTTGCTGTGAAGATTTGTTCCCTCTTTTGAGCTACTGCATCCATCGATGTAGGTTAAGTTCATAAAGTTGTATCAGTTTAATGCTTTTTTCCCCCTCTTCTTTCTTCTTTTAGTTCAGTTCTGATCATCCAGCCATTGAAGCCAGGTCAAGTGGGTATTATCTGAAAGTAGTGTGGGTGTTCTTACACATACAGCCCTCTCTTCTTATCAGCTGGACCCATCACACTCCACTCTAGTCCTTTGTGGAGTTTTCAGTTTTTAATAAAACTTTTTCCTAATAAGCTCCCATGATTCTCCTTCAGGGAAATTGATTAAGGTGACTATTTTAGAATTCCCAGAAATAGCCTCCATAACATTGTGAGAGCTGACCTCTCTGCCTTGCATTTAACTTGTCAGCAGATCCTTTCAGAAGCCACTCTTTTGACTGGATCTTTTTTTGAAGGCACCCTTACAAGTCTAAGGCAAGTATACTATTGACAGAATTTTTCACGGCCATCTTCTGATCACAGAGACATTTATATGAAATAAACATGTGGACTGTAACCCCAGTAAAAATACTTTTTGACTTATCCTTGTATATACAAGTTTAATTGTTAATGTTGCTTGCTGATTTTTGCTTTTTAAAAGTAAGTGAAAAATCTTCTCAATTTCAAAATGTACTGTAAAATTACAGTAGTCAAAACAGTGTGGTACTGGCATAAAGATAGATGACCAAACCAATGCAATAGAATTAAAAGACCAGAATAAACCTGTGATAGTTAGGATTTTGCATCAATATGGTTGGGCCAGGATTCTCAGTGGTTTGGCAGTCAAGATGTAGTAATCTCCCATGATGAGATTTAATATAATATAATCACTTTCATGATGACTTCTGCTATGAGCAGCCAATCAATTGAAAGGAAGTTTCCCTAGTGTTGTGACCTACCTCCAGTATATTGAATGTTTGATTTTTACTGGGTGTAGATTCTGTGTCTTACTTGTCTTCAGATATCTCTGGGTCTTTGGACTTGAACTAGCAGTCTGCCATATTGCCTACCAATCTTGGAAGTCGTCAGCAACCTCCCATCTTACCTGCTCATCTTGGATTCATTCACCTCTGCAGTCAAAAACTTGTTAACTTGCCAGTCTTGGATTTTCGGCCCCAGCAGCTGCATGAGTCAGGAGCAACTTCTAGCCTGAAATCTGACCTGTAGACTTGGAACTGCCCGCTTTTACAAATGTTAACTGTGTGAACTTTTTTTTTTTAGCTCAACCTCTCTGTATGTATATATGCATGCATGTATGTATATACATATAGCTGCAGACATGTATATAATACATACATACATATATTAGCTTCACTGGTTTTGCTTCTTGAGAGAACCCAGCCTAAAACATCTATGAACAATTGATTTTCATCAAGAGTGCAGTTCAGTGGGGAAAGAATAGTCTCTTCAGCAAATGGTACTGGGGCAGCTGGATTTCTACATGCAAAAAACATGGGACTGGACTTCCTATCTTATACCATGTATGAAAATTAATTCAAGATAAATCAAGGACTTAAATATAAGAGCTAATAAACCCATAAAACTCTTAGACGACAACATAGAGGTAAAGCTTTAAGACTGTTTCTGATAGTGGATTCTTTGATGATAAACTAAAGGCACAAGCAACAGAAGAAAAGATAGATAATTGAACAAAACTTTAACCTTTGAAAATGAAGAAACAACCTACAAAATAGGCGTAAAATATTTGATAACCATATATCTGATAAATTTCAATATCCAGAATACAAAAAGAATAACTACAATCCCAAAACAAAAAGACAAACAGCCCAGCCAAAAAAATGGACAAAGAACTTGAGTAGATATTTCTACAAAGATAAAACAAATGGCCCATAAGCACAAGAACAAAAACTTATTGTCAGTAGTCATTATTCACTGCCTTCTAATCAATTGTGATTCTTAGTGACTCTACTGGAAGGAATCCCCAAAGGATTTCCAAAGCCATGATCTTTATGAAAGGAGTCCTGATAGTGCAGTGGATAAGCATTTGACTGCTAACCAAGAGGTTAGTGGTTTGAACCCACTAGCTGCTCTGGAGGATAGGATGTGGCTATTTGCTTAGATTGTATCTTTGGAAATGAAAACACGTTTTGGAAATAGTGGTGAAGGTTGCATAACATGGTGAATGTTATTAATGTCACTCAGTTTATACTTAGATGCCATCAAATCAGTTTCAACCCATAGCTACCTTAGCACAACAGAACGCAACACTGCCCAGTTCTGTGACATTCTCATAATTGATATCCTCACAAATACAGTTAAGTTTGAGCACATCGTTAAAGCCACTGTATCAATCCATCTTGTTGGGGGTCTTCCTCATTTACTGACTCTGTACATTACCCTTCATGTCCTTTTCCAGGGGCTGATCTCTCCTGATAACATGTCCAAAGTATGGGAGAAAAAGTCACTATCCTGACTTCTAAGGAGCACTCTGGCTATATGTCTTTCAAGACAGATTTGTTTGTTCTTCTGGCAGTCCACAGTACTTTTAGTATTCTTTGCCAACATAATAACTCAAATGCATCAATTCTTCTCAGGTCTTCCTTACTCATTGTCCAGCTTTCACTTGCCTATGAGGTGATTGAAAATACCATGCTGGGATCAGGTGACACTTTTCTCTTTTACACTTTAAAAGGGAGCTTTTGTGGCAGTTTTGCCCAATATATTACATTCTTTAATTTCTTGACTGCTGCCTGCATGAGCATTTGTTGTGGATCTAAGCAAAATGAAATCCTTGACAACTTCAGTATTTCTCTGTGTGTCATATTGTTCATGGGTCCACTTGTGAGGGTTTTTTTTTTCCCCTTTATATTGAGTTAGAACCCACATGCTGAAGGCAAGTGCTTCAAGTCCTCTTTGCTTGCAACAGACAATGTTGTATTTTCTTTAATGAGCCTTCTTCCAGTACTGATGCCATGTTCATCTTATAGTCCAGTTTCTTGGAGTATTTGCTCAGCAAGCAGACTAAATAAATATGGTGAAAGAATACGGTCCTGGGACACACTTTTCCTGATTTTAAACCAGGCAGTATGTCTTTGTTCTGTTCAAATTTGCACTTAGACATTGTTAAAATGGCAAGTATTTTATCATATGAGAGTGCTTCAAAATTTTCTTGGAAATATGAAATTATAAGATAATGGATAAAAAAATTTCTGATAACTTTTCAAAGCCCCCTCATATATATTTTATTACACTTCTCTTGAAATGAAAATGTAGAAGTTTTAATGATGCTTCAAATCTTGAGGCTAGATTAGCAACTTTCTTTTTTACATTTGCATTGTTAATTTTAGAAAAGGACAGACTTGATACCTTTGGAAAGATTATGATTCTTATGCTTGCTTTTTGCAATTTAGAAAACATCCATTTAGTCTCTCAACTTTGTGGTTGAGATCCTTCAGAAGATACGGACTGGTTTTACTCATATAATAAAAATATATTACAAGCCCTTGCTTGACCACCCTTCAGATATGGAATGGAATTTACCCTCGTGGCCCAGTTTTCACCCAAGCAGTAGATAGGTTTATCGGGGAAAAGTATGTTCACCATGGAATGGTCAATCATTCAAAATCAAAAGGGCAACATTTTCCTAGGGACAGGAAGGTAGTGGAATGCAGGTGGGAAGGTGGGAACCACACAGAGGAAGCAGAATAACTGTGATTGCATGGAGGGGGGAATGTAATCATTGAGATGAAACAAATGTGTGATTTGTTGAATGTTAAACTGATGATCTTGTCTTCACTCAATTCATAATAAAAAGTTAAAAAAAAAAGGGGGGCGGGGAATGGGGAATTACACTGTAAACAGTTGTTGTTTTTAAGTACTGTTGAGTTGGTTCTGATACATAGTATCCCTTTATAGTGTTTCCAAGGAGAGCCTGGTTATGTGCCGTGGAGTCGGTCCTGACTCATAGTGACCCTGTACAGGCTTTCCAAAGCTGTAAATCTTTACGGGAGCAGAAAGCCTCATCTTTCTCCCGTGGAACAGCTGGTATTTTCGAACTGCTAACCTTGCAGTTCACAGCCAGATTCATAACCACTATGCTACCAGAGCTCCTAGAACCTGGTAGGTTTAAATTATTGATCTTAAAGTTAGCAGTTCAGTACTTTTACAGTTGTTATTAAGTGCCATCGAGTTCTTTCCAACTCATAGCGACCCTGTGTAGGATTTCTGAGGAGTGACTGGTAGGCTTGAACCATCTACCTTACAGTCAAAATCGAACTTGCAGTCCATTGCATTATCCTGCAATACCACACCAGGACTCCACTTTTCCAGTGGCTACAGTGGTGGTGATGTGCTGTAGAGTCGGGTCCGACTCATAGCAACCCTGTACAGGGTTTCTGAGGCTGTAAATCTTCACGGGAGCAGGAAGCCTCATCTTTCTCCTGTGGAGCAACTGGTAGTTTCGAACTGCTGATCTTGTGGTTAGCAGCCCGACTCGCAACCACTGAGCTACCAGAGCTCCTTCATTTTTCCAGTTGTTGTTAAGTGCCATCAAGTCGATTCTGACACATAGCGACCCTGTGTAGGGTTTCCGAGGAGCAGCTGGTGAGCTTGAACTGCTGACCGTGCAGTTCAGATGGCTTTGCAGTCTGGCGCATTAACCCACAGTGCCACACTAGGACTCCCCATTTTTCCAGGAAGCACTGCATATTTTTCCTTTCATTTGGAGAGTGGCTGTCTTGAGAAAAGAGATAAGATAGACTATCAGGTCTATGCACATATGGTAGGTTTTGAAAGTAGTCCTGTACCTTTTCCAATAAAGAGAATGGTAAAGATGTTGAAAGTGAGTGGCTTTCTGTCTCTTATTTCTGGTCCAATGTGTATGGTTTTTGTGGGCAAACATGTAGTCTAGATATTTTTGTGTGTCTATTCTACTGTTGTTTTCCTCCTACAATTGGGAGGTGGCACAAGTGTGATGATGAAGAGCCATAGCTCTCACTTGCAACAGTTGGGGTTTGAATCCAGATTCCACCACTATTAGCACTATTATCTGACAGGCTACTTAATGATCCTTCTCTTGGAACTTCAGTAAAAATGTTGGTGGAAGGATTAAATAGGTCCTGGTGTGGTGCTGTGGGTTAATGCACCAGACTGCAAAGCCGTTTGAATTGCAAGGTCGGCAGTTCAAGCTCACCAGCTGCTCCTC
>NW_006408576.1:17375039-17377549 GCF_000296735.1 Chrysochloris asiatica
TCCTCGGAAACCCTATACAGGGTTGCAATGGGTCGGAACTGACTCAACGGCACTTCACAAAATACTTGGCCTAATTTAAGTATGTAGTAAATGTAAGCTACTATTTTGAACTACATTGTCTGGATATGAGTCTTGACTCTGCCACTTACTATGTATGTGGAGTTCTCTGTTCTTCAGTTTCCTTAGCTAATTATACAGTGCATTCAGTTATTGATAATCATTTTATGCTAAACATGGTAATAGCAGTACTTTACCTCATAGAACTATTAGGAAGATTAAATGACTTAATAGTTGTAAGATTTTTAGGCCACTGCGATCCGTACTGGACTGTGAACCATAAGGTAGGCAATTCAGACCCACCAGCTGCTTCTCGGAAACCCTATACAGGGTCACTATGAGTTAGAACCAATTCGATGGCACTTATCAACAACAGCAGCTATCTTTGAGTCATTTCTGATTCATAGGGACACAATAGGATAGAGTAGAACTGCTCCATATAGTTTCCCAGACTGTAAATCTTTATGGAAGCAGACGGCCTCATCTTTCTCATGCAAGTAGCTGATGGGTTTGTTCCACCAACCTTCCGGTTAGCAGCTCTGTGCTTAGCCCACTGCACCACCAGCGTTCCTTCATATATAGTAGATGCTTGCTGTTATTCTTAGCACAGTGTTTTCATGTGGATTCTTTATTAATAATATCCTTAAATGACAAATTCAAATTATATAGTGCTTCTTTCGGTTTGCTTAAAAACTCATTTTCTGATCTGTGATTTGAGATGGAAACTTCTCTATTATCTTGTGCAAACCACTTTCTTTTTCTGGAGTCTTGCTTTCTTAGCTGTAAGACCAGAGAACTGGACTAGGTGATTTTTGGAACCCCTTGATATTTGACAACTTCATACTTGTCCACAGCTTTAATGGACTTCAGTCACATTGTCTTCTCAGATCTTGCAGAATCCCTTATCACTTTTTCCAATCTTACGTGGAAGCTGTTTCATCCCTTGTGTTACTTAAACTGTCTGTCTTCAGGAGCTTTTCTGGACTTAAACCCCTTGAAATGGGAATATCAGAAACCAGAGCATTGTGGAATACTTCAGATACATACCACCACCAAGTACAGTGCTGTGTTTGTGTCGGGAGGAGGCGAGGTGGAAGCTACAGAACTGAACCTATGAATTAAGGAGTGGTATGATCCGTGTTTTCCTTTTTTTGCAACTTTATTGTAGTGTAATTTACATATGCAAAAACTCACTGATTCTAAGTGTACAACTTAATGAGCACTGAGCTCAGACAAATGAGCAAGTCATGGAACCACCACCACAATTATATAAAACATTTCCATCACCTCAAAAATTTTTCTCTGCTAAACTGACTTACTGGTGGTTTTAATAGCTTTTTTGTAGATTCCTTAGAATTTTTTACATAGACATATCAATCTGTGAATAACTGGTTTTACTCTTTCCTTCCCTGTTTGTCTTTCCTCTTTTGTAACGTTGAATAGTAATGGTGAGAGTGGACATCCTTGGTTCATTCTCCATCTTAAGGACAAAGCGTGTGCAGTCTTTTCACCATGAAGTATGACGTTAGCGGCAGATTTTTTGTAGATGCCCTTTGCCAGATTGAGGAAGTTCCCTTCTATTTCTAGTTTTCTGGGAGTTTTAATCAATGAATGAGTGTTTAATTTTGTCAGATCCTTTTTATGCATGTACTTGAGAGGCCATATGGCTTTCCTTTTTTAGTCTGTTAATATGGTGAATTACATTATGTTTTTAATGCTGTGATTTTTCTTTGGTATGGAAGCCCTATATGTCGGATAAGGCACAGATTTGTTGTCATCATATTGGAATCTGAGGACACTTCTTAATTATATAGTACATTGAGATATTGACAACTAATCTACGTCAATAGTCACTCCAGTATGGTCTGATCTGTTTCATTATAAGTTTGTTGACCTTTTTACTCCTCCGTTATATTTTAGGTAGAGTGAAACCATGTGTGTCAGGGAAGATAATATAATATAAACATTTCTGTAGACTTGTATGCCACACACTGATCTGATATGAATTCATTTAATTTTTATAACTACCCAAAATGAGGATACTATAGCTTCCTGACTTTACTAATGGGGAAAATGAAGACCTGCTTCTTAGAAGGTGAGATAAGTGAATTTCGTTTCACCTAACATTATCTAAGCATTTGTATGTCAACCATCTTATGGTACAAAGCCTTTTGAATGAGTGACATCCTCATTTTTATAGAAAATGATACTGCTAGATAGTTTTCACAAAGCTACATAACTGATGAGAAGCTGGGTTAGATTTGAATCTAGGTCTTACATCTCCAAATTGAGTTATTTTCACTGTACTAGGAAGGACCAGTTGCTGGAGAAGGATATCATGTTTGGTAAGGTGGAGGGTCAGAGAAAAAGAGGAAAACCCCCAACGAGATGGATTGGCCAAGTGGCAGCATTGATGGACTCAAGTGTGGCAACAGTAGTGAGGTTGGCCCAGG
>NW_006408576.1:17379005-17440358 GCF_000296735.1 Chrysochloris asiatica
ATATATAGATATATATACACCTCAATATGTATCAGGTATAATCAGTCAAATAGTGTCTGATTCCATTTATATGAACTATTTAACTATTTGGAATAGAGACAGAAAGCAGATTGGTGGTTGTCAGGGACTAGGGGGAGGAGGAAATGGCGAGCAGCTGATAAACGTGTGGGGTTTTATTGCGTGGTGATAAAAATGTTTTAGAACTAGATTGAGGTGGTGACTGACAATGTTGTGAGTGTACTAAAAATGCTATTGAAGCTTTCATTTTTAAATGATTAATTTATGTTGGGTGAATTTTGCCCCAATTTAGAAAAAAGATCTTAAAGTAAAAAAAGTTATGATAACACTGATTTCATGAGTAAGTAGTTTGACAGGACAAATGTATCACCTTTACAGTATTCTTTCTTTACAACATAGAATTAACTTCAAAACAGAATTTCTTGTAAAGCACAGTCATTTCACATTATATAACTTTCTTAGATAACCTATCATTTTGATACAGTTTCTAAACATGTACATTTTAGAAGGAAACATACTGAAATGAATGAGTTCCTGATACATAGTTAGAATTTCATGTACATACATACATGAAAATGAAGTTGGTTTGAGTAAACGCTCATGCCTTTATAAAACTTGTACCTTAATTTTTCTATTGTGGGTATGTTCAACTCAAACAGCATTTACTAAGTACCTCTTTTATGCTGGTGTGGTGATGTGGGATAAGCACTAGAGTGCTAACCACAAGGTCTGCAGTTCAAAACCCACCAGCTCCTTTCAGAAACCCTATGCAGAGCCCGTGTGAGTCGAAATCAACTTGATGGCACACAACAACAACATAATAAAATCACTGTGCTAAATCAAGGGAAGGGAGAAGAAAAAGGAATGATATTTTTATTTGGGCCTCAGGGGATGAATTTAAGAAGCAAATTTAAGAAGCAAAAAGTCCCTGGAAGACAGAGGATCCTTTTGGTTTTCATGTGTTTATGAAACTTATAAAGAAATCATTTATTTAGAAAAGGGACATATTAAACAGCACTATAGGATGAGCACTGGGTTGCTAACTGTCGGGTTGGTAGGTCAAAGTCACCAGCCATTCCATGGAAACCCAGGGTTGCTATGAGTAGGAACCAACTTGCTGGCACTTAACATTATTGTTGAGGTTGCTTTGTGCCATCAAGTCAGTTCCCTATATAGGGTTTCCGAGGAGCAGCTGGTCAGCTTGAACTGCTGACCTTACAGTTCAAACAGGTTTGCAGTCTGGTGCAACAATCCACAGCGCCACACCAGGACTCCATTTGGCACTGCTAATTGAAAGGTGGTTGGCTTGAACCACAAATCCCAATATGGGACAGAGATATGACAGTCTACTTCCATAAAGGTTAAGTATCCTCGAGTTGGTTCCAACTCAGAGCAACCCTATATAGGGTATCTGAGGGGCAGCTGGTGGGTTTGAACTACCAACCTTTTGCTGTAGAATCAGCACCACACCAGGAATCCTCCATACAGGTTACAGCCCTGGAAACCCCATAAGGCAGTTTGACTTTGGGTTGGTTCCAACTCATAGTGACCCTGTAGTGGGTTTTCAGGGAGTGGCTGGTGGGTTTGAACCGCCAGCCTTTTGGTTAGCTGTACTTATCCTATACTACCACATCAGGACTCCTATGTTGTTGTTAGTGCTGTCGAGTTGATTTTGACTCATAGCGACCCTGTTTAGGGTTTCCGAGGAGTAGCTAGCTGACCTTGCAACGCCACACCTATAAATAATCAACTCAATGACAGTGGGATTTTGTTTTTGTTTTGTTTTGTTTTTAAATTTTATTTTGGTTAGTCAAATGAAGAACTTTGTCACTGGACAGATGTGTATTTCAAACCTAATTCTACTGTATGTTAGCTCTTTAGTTCTAGGGCAGCCCCTGGATAGCACAAATAGTTAAGCACTGGACAAGTAACTGAAAGGTTGGCAGTTCTCATCCACCCAGAAGCAACTCGAAATAGAAGCCTGTTGATAGGCTTCTGAAAGATCATAGTTACGAAAACTCTATAGAAGACAGTTCTACTCTGGCGCATGGAATTGCCGTGGATTGGAACGGACTCCATGACAACATGGTTTTCTCTTTTTCTTCTTGTTTACAGGGATGTTTCTGTTAATTCCTTTATTTAAAAAAATAATAAAATCAGGTACTATGGTGCATAAAACAGATAATGACTCCTTACCTTGCAGAGGTATATATTATATTTATATTTACAATATAATCAAATAAAGTTTACCTCTCAGGGGATCATGATGTTGGGGAGGCAGATATGGATCATGCCAATAGTGCAAATGCATAAGGATTGCAAAGGAGAGTTAGTTACATGGCTGGTTGATTTTTTTTTTTTTTTTTTTTTTTAATTGCATGGTATTTCTGGGTAAGTTGGTTAACTTCAGTGCTAATTTCCTCATATAAATAAAAGGAGGTGAAGATTCAATGTAAGATACATTGTATATTTACTTAGCAGGTATTTAGTGTGTATTTGTGTGTTTCCTTCCTTGAAAGTGAGGCCAAAACTCTGGGCTTTGTGCTACAATGAAGCTTTTTTTTTTTTTTTGGCTAGACAGTAATAGTTTGGTGTTCTTTTTAGCTTGTGATCTTATGGGACCACACTTTGGTGGTTTATAGATAGAGATCTGGCCTAGACCACAGAAAGTTCAGGGGTCCAGTCATTACTGAGACTGTCATCTGTTTACCAGCACCTAGCCTGTACTAGGAAGGAGCTCTGGTAGCATAGTGTTTACGAGTCAGGCTGCCAACCTCAAGGTCAGCAGTTCAAAACTACCAGCCCTTCTACAGGAGAAAGATGAGACTTTCTTCTGCTATAAAGATTTATAGCCTCGGAAACCCTATACAGGGTTGCTATGAGTTGAAATCAACTCCATGCCACATCACCACCACCAGCACCACCACCACCACCACCAGCAGCAGCAGCAGCCCTCCCTATACAAGAAGTTGTTGCATATACACTATACTGTTAATGGCAAGGTTTGTTGTTCAAATTCACCAGTCACTCCTCGGAAGCCCTATCTATATAGGGTGTCCGAGTTGGAATTGACTCTGCAGCACTTCACAACAACAACAGTATGTGCCAGCACACTAGCTATGCTAGGTACATTTTGTGGGCTAAGTGCGTTGAGGCTTTGTAGTAACTTCTGATGATATTCTTTTGGGAAGTCTTTTCTTCTAGATGGGTCACCACTTTGGGAATTCGGGTGCTGCAAACCTTGAATAGACTGAGCATCTTGTAGCAGCTGCATCCAGATTGATGGTGATGAGTGCTTAATGTGCCTTCAGCCTGGCCTGAATGAGCATCGTTCAGTGGAGGAGAGGAGGAGAGTGTGGGGTTTGTTTCCTAAAGCCTTCATTCTGGAACGATTGAGGAGAATAGGTGGTGGCCAGATCTCTGTTAGAAATACAGGCAGTGAACAGAAATCTCCTCCTAGTACCTGGGTAGATCGAGAGAGAGAATCTGGTCACCGCTTTATCATCTTTTTTCTGTTTCTTTACTGCAGCTTCTTTTCCTACCTCCTTTAGGGAGGAAACACTTTCTTCTCTGGGGACCATCCTGTGGGGAAAGCTAACTTGGATTGTGTGATGATTTTCAGCTATTAGAAGTGTCCTGGCATGGAGCTTATAGGATCAACAGTGGACTGATAACCACAAGATCAGCAGTGGAAAGCCACCAGCCGTTTCTAAGGAAACCCAATACTGAGTCACTGTGAGTCAGAACTTAACAAAGACACTTAACAACAATAGCCCTTAGGTATAAGAATTTGTTGTACATTAGCTCTTACTTGTATGTGTAACAGTGGCCCAAGAACATAAAAACACAACTCAAAACAAAGTTTTGCTGGCAAAGGGAGCACAAACAGCCTTATGTGCATTTTATTGACCTACCCGTACTGGCAGCTTTAAGTATTGCTATCAGAAGGCATATATGACTTAACAAAGGTTAGTACATTAGTTTCCACAAACAGGAACACTTTGCCTTAGTGAACCTTGAAAACTTTTATTTATAATGCACATATTTTGTCAACAGATCCTAATCACTCTTGGCTTAAGAACTCAGATGGAAAGTGTGACTAAATCAGTAGAAGAAACTGAAATATTCTGTTTAAAAGTGTTTACTTGCTGTGTAACATACAGATAGATGACTTTAGTTAAAATACCTGTAAGCTCTAATATGGTAGAAAATCAAAGGTATAACTGTCTTTCAGGAAAGGTAGGAATTGGAGAATTAGGTAGAGTTTCCACTTAGAAAACTTGTTTTATTTCACTTAGATTAACTTGAGGCAGAATGGAATGTATAACTGGGTCACTCTGATGTGTATTCATTCATTCATTTGTTCATTTATTTAACTACTATTCTGAAAATTCTAAATTTAAGCCTTTAAGTAGTCACAGTTTAATTGTGGGGGATAGATAAAAATAACTATGAAACACTGTGGTGAAAATAGCCAGCAAATTTTATTTCCCCAAATGACAGTGGTATGTGTGTGTGTGGTGTGTGTTTTAGTTTGCATGAAATATATATATATATATATATATATGAAGTTTGCTTTTGAGAATAAGTGGGAAAATTAATTTTATATGCACTCTTCACTTAAAATACTGAATATATTCAGATTTTCATATATAGAATATTTTAACAAGTCACTAAGATTAGGATTCAGTTAAATTGCTTGACTTTGGAAGATGAAGAGGATACTAATCTGCATAAGCAGAGGGGGGCTCAGTAATATCCCAGAATGAAGTTCCTGGGTTTTATGATCTGATTAGAACGGAGAACCTTTATGAGAACATAGGAACAAGCCTGTACCACAGAATATGTGACACAATTAACAGTCATGGGAAGAACTTGACACCAGTGTAAACGGATGGCACAAAATTGAGGAGCATTCTCACTCTTTTTTGCCTAGGTGACTTTGATTTTTGCTTGGTTGTATGGCAAAGCCCTACTTGTGGCATAACTCAGATGATGCCACAGTACAGACAATACATATCACCGCTGTTGTGCATGGAACATTTGGTCAGTCACTCAGGAATGTTTTTAAAAAGAGCCAGGGATAGATTTAATATGAATTTATTTATAAGATAATTTACTTTCCCAGAAAGACATTGTGTATTTTACAAGGTGAAGGTGATGGTGCTTGAGCTCATTTGTGTTAGTTTTTGTTGTTGTTAAGTGCTGTCGAGTCGATTCTGACCCATAGTGACCCTGTATAGGGTTTCCAAGGAGTAGCTGGTGAGCTTGAACTGCCGACCTTGCAGTTCAAACGGCTTTACAGTCTGGCACATTAACCCACAGCAGGACTTCCATTTGTGTTTAGTCGGTATTAAATGAATACCTACTATGATGTAAGAGGTAAAATCATGAGTGAGAATCATAAAGGTCTAGGTTTGAATGTGAACTAATAACTCTTTTTGGTAGTGTGGCCTTGGGCAATTTTACCTGCTTTTCTTGAGTCTTTTATTAAAATGTTACCCACATTATAGGATTGGATTGTTGGGTAGATTAAATCTGGCATTAAACTTGGCTGATCCAAGAAACTTACTATTTGGTCATATTCACCATTCCATTCCACATACACATATTCTGAGAATGCATGTTAAATGCTTTACACAGTTGGTACCACATAGTAAATGTTCAGTATAAGGTGGTCATGATAATCGTAGTAGTAGTAAACTTTCCAGGAACTGTGGTGGATTTTGAAAGCAGAGAGATAGGGCCCTCTCATGTAAGAGTTTCTGGTCTGAACAAGACTACTAGTTATACCTTTGTTGAGGATGGAGTCATCCATCGGTGGCTGTGGTACAGAACCTGTTGACACCAGCGCTTTGTTCTGGAGACACCTCTGGAGGGCCACTGTCTGATTGAAATGGAGCCAGCCTGCAGAGCCAGTTGATTTATTCTGTGCCAACTAGGCCATTTACTGGGGTGTTCTGTCATCTCAACACCTAAAAAGTTAGTCATAGTTTTATTTTTGATTATTTATTACAGCGATGGCAGTTACCTTCTATGACCTATTTACAATTTAGTTTCTAAGTCTGTTTTACCTGTGTCACTCAAATGTTAAACCTTACATCTTTCCTGACTTCTGGATCTAAAATAGCACCATTATTCACTTTGTTTTCTGTTTCTCCATTCACAAAATACTGAATACCTACTGAGTGCTGGTGATACAATAATAAAGGAAGCACTCACACAAATCCCTGTCTTGTAGTGCTTACATTATTTGGCTTTATTTTCTTCACAGCAGTCATCACTGTCTGACATTATATGTCATACATTTATCAGTTTGTTGTCTACCTCCCCCTAGAATGAGGATGGAGAGTTTGTTTTGTTCACCACCAGATCCCTGATGTCCAGAATTACCACCAGATCCCTGATGTCCAGAATTGCGCCTGGTACATAAACTGATCCTCTATACGCATCTTGCTATGATGACTGGGGCCTAGGTATAAGAAAGGTGTGTTACAGTTCTACCAGTATATAGAAAGAGTGGTTATTTAAGCTTAATTGTTGTTGTTATGTGCTGCTGAGTTGATTCTGACCTATAGCAACCCTGTATAGGGTTTCCAAGGAGCAGCTGGTGAGCTTGAACTGTGCCAACCTTGCAGTTCAAATGGCTTTGCAGTCTGGCGCATTAACCCACAGCGCCACACCAGGACTCTATTTAAGCTTAATATTGTTGTTGTTGTTGTTAAGTGCCATCGAGTCGGGTCCGACCCATAGCGACCCTGTACAGGGTTTCCGAGGGTGTAAATCTTTACGGGAGTAGAAAGCCTCATCTTTCTCCCGCGGAGCGGCTGGTAGTTTCGAACTGCTGACCTTAAGGTTCGCAGCCCGATTCATAACCACTACGCTACCAGAGCTCCTTATTTAAGCTTAATAGGCCCTGTTTAAAAGGACTAGAGGGATGGTATGATCTAGGAGTGAAGAGGGAGCCCTAGAATAGGTGACAGGAGACCTGGTTTGGGGGCCTTGGGTCTGCCCCTGATGAACTGCTTGACACTGGGCAACTCTTTACATTTATATTTTAAAAGTGGATAGAATTCTCAATAAAGTCTATTCAGTCCTGTTCGTCATGAGTATCAAAAGAGTTAATAATCCCAATCAATACTGAACTCCTTAGACATTTAAAGTAGGTGAATTTAACCATCATTGGATTTGCATGTAACTCTTTAGGAACCCATTTACTACGCTGAGTTAGGTAAACCCGTCGGAAATTTTTAACCATTCAGCTGTATGTAGGGTTTCAGCCTGGGTTCAGAATTAAAAGAACTTTAATCTAGTAATCATTAGTACAATATGCCTTTCTTGCTTTTCTGCTCTTGATACCCTGCTTTATCCTTATCTGCACATCCCCATCATTTAGCCTGTAATGGCTTCTCAGTATGGGAAAGGCAGATCCCTGGGAACTTAATGTTTTCCACACAAGCCCACAAGCTGATGCTTCCAGAAAAATTGTCTAGTAATGCTTATAATTGAGGAGAAAGGTCTTGTGCCTGGCAGCAGTCTCCCTACATTTGAGTTTTGATGCCACAAGCTGTATGGATCTGCTGCTGGGGAGGCAGCAGCTGGAAATCTTGATGAAGATGAACTTTCCGACTCCTAAATTAAGGAGCTTTACTTGCCCTGTGCCAGGAAGCCAGCCATCTTGCAATGTTTCCAAATTGCCAGATGCCAGATGGTCACCTTTCCTCATCTGCACTAGGTGAGTCAGTTTAGCAATTCTAAAACAGGCAGCTTGAAAATGCCTGCCTAATAGGCATGGATTCTTCTACTTTATGTACTTTTTCCGTCTATAACATAGCTTTTTTTATTTGAATGCTTATATTTGCTGGTGATGCAGTAGTTAGCATGACTGTTAACCAAAGGTTAGTGGTTTGACCTTACCCAGTGGCTCCATAGGAGAAAAGACCTAGTGATCTGCTTCCTTAAAGATTATAACCTAGAAAAGAAAAGACCTAGTGATCTGCTTCCTTAAAGATTATAACCTAGAAACCCCATGGTGCAGTTCTCCTCTGACACATGAGGTCACGACTTGATGACACCTAACAACTTGGATTTGTTGGCTGTTTCTGTTAGAGACAACATTGATGTAGGGAATGGAGTATGATTATCGGTGTGTGTTCCAGGATTCAAATCCCATCTCTTCTACTTACCAGAGCATGTGTCTTTCTTTTTAAAGTCTGATCCTCAGATGCTTTATTCTGAAATTTTGGAATAATACCAAATAATTTGTTGAGTGGCACAGTGTTTAGAAAGTATTTGTCAGTGCCAGGCACAGAGTAGGTGTGCAGTAAATGGAAACTGTCCTTTTTTTCTCCCCTTGCCAGTGCTAACCATTCCTACCCTTATATGGTCTCTGTCCTCCTTACTTTAAACTTCATGTCTTTTGGGATTAAAATCTGGCATTTAACTTGGCGGACCCAGGAAACTGTCACTATTTGGCCCTATTCCCCACTCCCTTCCAAACACACATCCTCTGATAACCTCTTTATTATGTGCCTTCCCAGCACTTTGGCATAATTATGCTCTATTTATCTAGAAGTCAGACTTTTAGCAACCTTTGCCATCTGGAACATATCTAGAAACTGTAAGTCAGCAGAAAAGGCCTGTAAGCTCAGATGCCCTAAAGTCTAGGCCAGACGGTAGGTGAAGAAGAAAACAGCTTATTGGAAGGAGGACCAGCTAACTGCATTGAGAAATGACAGGTGGCACAGGATAAAAGCATAGCAGAGTTGAGGCCATTCAGTATGATGGTCAGTGGTTGGTTTATCGCTCCTGACAGGCTTTGTGAGCATCCTAGTATTACAAGTGAGACAATCTTGGGTGCTCTGAATATTAAGGTAAAATTAGATTCAGCGTTCTCTACTTAAGAAAACAGAAGTATATAAACTATGTTTTTCTTAAGTTTCTAACCAAGGTAATTAAAAAAAAAATCTTTGATGTTTTGGTGTCATTTTTTTTTCCTGGATAATTAATTTACATGGGACTCAGTTTTTAAGTATGTGGAAAATACTCGGGTTTAGAGGAAAGTTGTGCTTGTAGACCTTGAGGTCACAGTCCAGGGTGTTAATCCTGTTTGTTCCTGCTACTGAATTGCTAGAGAAGCCATTGCAAGGTAATTTTGACATTTGTTTGTTTTGTTTGTAAGTAGAATAGTACCGAGATCAGTAGGTTTTCATGATAATTAGATGAGATGATGGTAAAGTATTAGCTACATGGGTGATCAGTAAGTCCGTGTTAATTCATTCTGCTTCCCTACAGCAGTAACTTCATTACTATTGATCAATTACCTGGTAAATTTGATATGCGTCTGTGTATTTTACTTGGATTATAAGCTCTTTATTGTCAAGGACTCTGTCCTTGATCATGCTTTTTAAGTATTTCCAAATTCTCACCAAAGTGTTGTTGAACTGTCAGTACAGGGTTTGTGATAAGGGAGCCTGACCCTTGTGTTCATTCATCTGCCACAGAGAATTCTCTGTGTTCCTGAACCCAGAGGAACATTTGTGCTAAATAATACTGTCCTTCAATTTTTGTAATATTTTCTCTTGATGTACAGAGAATCTTAGAATCCTAGAATTTTAGATCTGGCAGAGATTTCATTCTAACATTTTCATAGACGAACTGTGTGTTTTGTGGCTGGGCCAGCCCAGACAGGGGCTGAGAAGTTGTTACTTGGCCAAGCTCACATAGTCAGTTTGTGGTAGAGCCAGGCTGGAACTTGGTTTTTTTGGGGCCTGTATAGCCTCTTTTTTTTCCCTTTCTACAACACTGAGGGGGAATCAATGGCTTGCTCTTCCTGCCATGATGACTTATATCTCAAAATTCTACCCTGAAAAGAGCTGAATGTAGAGTGAACTGTGAGTGAACTTGGTTTTTGAACAAGGTCTGTGGCTTAGCCTTGCCCTTTAACCTCTCTGCCTGTCCTCTCAGTCTGCCCTCATGTCTCCAAAAGGAATGATAATACTTCCCTCATACAGTAATTTTCATTTCTATGATGGTTGTGGTATCTAAAGGGTTTCATACTTATAAACTGGAACCACACATTTGGACTTGTGTTCAAATGGAGAATAATTTGAGGGGATATCAGAGGCCATATATACCACAAATGCCTCCCCTAGGAGCTTGCCAGGACTGTCCTATAGGCAGGGTCTTGTTGAGATGCATGTAGCTAATTCCTGGGAAGGAAATGGCAGAATAATTTGTCACATCGACTGCATGTCCATGGCCTAGCCGGCTGGAATTTAGAGAGAGAGCAACACAGATGTTAGTATGGAGGAGTGAACATTCACAATCTGGGTGAGGCTGAAGCAGTGGGCTGTAAGCCTTGTTGTTGTTAAGTGCCGTAGAGTCAGTTCTGACTCATAGAGAACCTGTACAGGGTTTCCAAGCCTGGAAATTACGGGAGCAGAATGCCTCATCTTTTTCCCGCGGGGCAGCTGGTAGTTTCGAACTGCTGACCTTGCAGCTCACAGCCCAATTCGTAACCACTATGCAAGCCTAAAACTGTCTTAAGAGCCAGGACCTGTCTAACACATGTTTGATACCTGGAGCACACACAGAGTAATCCATGTTTTCTAGTGTGTGAATCCCTAGCTTTGGCTGAATTGCGTTGGGTGTAGTGCTGCTTCTGAGGACAATACCTCTGGGGCGCAAGCACTGCAGTAGAGGTCATGGAGGGGTAGTCCTGAAAACAAACACAGCTGTTTTCAGATTTTTGTTTTGGGTGGCTCCTGCTCAGGTTTTGTTAAAAAGAGGGTAGGAATTTCAAGCTGGTGTCTTGATTCATCAAAGGCTGTCCTTTATGGTAGAAGAAGTGGTTGTTGTTAGGTGCCATTGAGGTGGTACCGACTTATAGCGACTGTATGCACAACAGAACAAAACACTGCCCGGTCCTGGGCCAACCTCATAGTTATTGCCACGCTTGAGCCCGTTGATACTGCCACTTTACCAGTCAATCTCACTGGGGGCCTTTCTCTTTTTTTCTGACCCTCCACCTTACCTAACGTGATATCCTTCTTCTCCAGTGACTGACCTTTTCCTGACAATATGTCTGAAGTATGAGAGATGAGGTCTGGCCATCCTGGCCTCCAAGGAGCACTCTGGCTATACTTTTTCCAGCACAGAGCTGTTTGTTCTTTTGGCAGCCCATGGCACTTTCAGTACTCTCCTCCAACACCATAACTCAAATGCATCAGTTCTTCTATGGTCTTCCTTATTTACAGGTCCAGCTTTCACATGCATTTGAGGTTATTGAAAGTACCATGGCTTGGGCTAGGTGCACCTTAGTCCTCAAGCTGACATCTTTGCTCTTCAGCACTTTAAAAAGGTCTTGTGCAGATTTGCCTAATGCAATACATTGTTTGATTTCTTTACTGCTGCTTCGATGAGTGTTGATGATTGATCCAAGAAAAGTGAAGTCTTTGACAACTTCAGTCTGTTTTCCATTGATTGGAATGTTGTTTATTGGTCCAGTGGTGAGGATTTTTGTTTTTTAACATTGAGATGCAATCCATACCAAAGGTTGTGGTCTTTGATCTTTATCAAAGATTTGGAGTCAAATTCGGATTTACATCTGTTCCCACCTGTACCATGTTTCTTATTTGACCAATTTGCTTACTCTCCAGAATCTCAGTTTTAACATTGTGAAATGACCAAAATAATGCCTACCATAACTGCTTCAGAGTATTGTTATGAAGCTAAAATAACACACAAACGATCTCCTTGAGGACAGAAACCCAGTTTTAAGAATTGGGATTTAATATGCTATTGGTTACAAAGTAGGCATTTCATGTTTGTTAAGTAACATTCTGTAAACTGTATGGTATGCTGTACACATGCTAATTATTAATAATTCAGCTCTTGGTATTTGACCAGAGCTTTACTTTGTTGTTGTTGTTATGTGCCGTGGAGTCAGTTCCGACTCATAGCGACCCTGTACAGGGTTTCTGAGGCTGTAAATCTTTACGGAAGCAGAAAGCCTCATCTTTCTCCTGTGTAACAGCTGGTAGTTTCGAACTGCTGACCTTGCAATTCGTAACCACTACGCTACCAGAGCTCCTGAAGCTTTACTTTAGGCACTGGGAAAAGAACAAGAAATATAAAGCAGGGTTATTATTTCTAAGACTCCCAGAGTCCTTGTAGCCCCCAAGAGCCATGCATGGCTATAGAGATTGGATTGGTGGTGCTGGTGCCAGACAAGAAACCCTCATGCAGTGATTGGAGCCTGGGATCTTCAGTCACTTACCAGGCCTTGGAAGGCATAGAATGTTTTCCCATTCCACAGCAGGTACAAAAAGATGTAGGACACACTGTCTAGACCCTAGGAAGAGAACAATGTGGTCTTTCATCTAAGAAGTCCATAAGTAGTTGTCTTACATGGTTGAAAATGATAAGCACCTAAGGAGAAAAATGTTAAGTGCCGCTGAGTTGGTTGGTCCAACTCATAGTAACCTTGTATAGAGTTTCTGAGGAGTGGCTGGTGGGTTTGAACTGCCAACCTTGAGGTTAACAGTTCAGTTCTTGTCTTTTGGCACCACACTAGGACTCCAAGAAATGAATTGTTGTTGTTAACTGCTGTCGTGTCAGTTTTGACTCACAGCAACCCCTGTATAAAGTTTCCAGGGAGCAGCTGGTAAATTTGAACTGCCAACCTTGAGGTTCAAACCGACCTTGCAGCCCAGTGCTTTATCCCAAAGTGCCATACTAGGACTTTAAGAAAGGAATAGTAACTATAAATAAGAACAAGAATGGCTTCTGTAAAAGTTTCTTGGCCTCTGGGATGTTAGTTACATCTCTTCCCGTTATTCTGACTAATAAAATTAAGCAACAGCTGCTGGAGGTGAAAACTTGTTGTTGTCTCAGGTACTCTCAAGTTGACCGCAACTGACAGAGAACCTATTCACAACAGAACAAAATATTACCCACTTCTGCACCATAATCACAATGGTCATGTTTGAGCCAGTTGTTACAGCCACTTTGTTAGTCCATTTTGTTGCAGGGCTTCCTCCTTTTTGCTTAACTTTTCCACTCTACCAAGGATGAGGTCCTTTTCCAGAAAGTGATCCACCCTGGGTAACATGTGTAAAGTACGTGATGTCTCACCATCCTAACTTCTAAGGCGTATTCTGGCTGTACTTCTTCCAAGACAGATTTATTTGTTCTCTTGGCAGAACATGGTACTTTCAGTATTCTTCGCCAACACCACAAATCGAATGCATCAATTATTTTCTGGTCTTCTTTATTCATTGTCCTGCTTTCACATGCATATGAAGAGATTGGAAATTCCATGGCTTGAGTCAGATACAATTTGGTCCCCAAAGTGTGGCATCTCTGCTGTTTAGCACTTTAAAGAGATCTTAAGTAGATTTGCCCAATGCAGTAATATGTTTGATTTCTTGACTGCTGCTTCCATGAACAATGATTGTTGATCCAAGTAAAGGGACATTCTTGACAACTTAAATCTTTTCTCAGTTTATCATGATGTTGTTTATTGGTCCAGTTGTGAGGATATTTCTTTTCTTTACATTGAGTTGTGATCCATGCTGAAGGCAGGTGCTTCAACTCCTCTGTGCTTTCAGTAAGCAAGATTGTGTCATCTGCATATTACAGGTTGTTAATAAGCTTTCCTCCAATCTTCATGCCTCATTCTTCTTCACATAGTCCAGCTACTTAAATACAGATTGAATAGTATGGTGAAAGGATACACCCTGACGCACACCTTTCCAGGGTTTTGACTAACGTAGTATACCTTTGTTCTGTTCAAATGACTACCTTTTGTCCTGTGTATAGCTTCCTCATGAACACAATTAAGTGTTCTGGAATTCCCATTGCTTGCTGTGTTAGCTATAGTTTGTTGTGCACACAGTTGAATGCCTTTGTCTACTCAACAGGCACAAGTCAACTTCTTTCTGGTATTCTCTCCTTTCAGACAAGATTCATCTGACATCAGCACTGATATCTGTAGTTCTGTGTCTTCTAAATCTGGCTTGAATTTCTGGCAGCTCCTTATTCATATGCTTCTGCAACAGTTTTTGAATTCTCTTCAGCAAAATTTTACTTGCATGTGATATTAATGATATTGTTCAATGATTTCCACATTCTGTTGGGTCAACTTTCTTTGGAATGGGCACAAAATATTCCATTCAGTTGGCCAGGTCTGTCTTTCAGATTGCTTGGCATCAGTGTATTGAAACATTTCAATTAGTATTCCTTCAGTTTCTAAAGCCTTCTTTTTTTCTAATGCCTTCAGCACAGCTTGGACATCTTCATTTAATGCTTCAATTTTTTATCGTATTATAAACCTCCTAAAATGTTTGAACATCAACAGATCCTTTTTGATAGAGTTTCTCTGTGCCATAGCCTTTTTTTTTTTTTTAAACAAAAACAAAAACAAACCCTATTTATTGTGAATTAGTTTACAGGGCAGGCAGGTCATCAGTTTTATATCCAACAAATATATGTTCTGTTTCATTTCAATGATTACCATCTTTTCAATGTAACATCACTTACCCACTTCCTCCCTATGCTTCTTGTCTCCATTCTGTCTCCTTTCCCAACCCTTTTGAATTTTGTCCTTAGGTAAAATGATGGCTTTTTAATCTTGAATGGATGACCATACTATACTGTGTGTACTTCCCTAGTGTTGTCATCACCCTATCTAATGCTTAGCTGAAAACTGCCTTCCATCTTCATTTGATAGTTCTTTCATCGTCCAATGTGAATCCACAGAATCCTCTAATATTGTAACTCGAGTTTTGAATGTTTCAGAAAATGTTTTGTGGCTATTTATAAGGTTTTCAGTGGCTAATCCCTTCAAATTGGACTGCTTATTCCTTCTTCCTAGGAGCTCTGGTAGCGTAGTGGTTACGAATCGGGCTGCAAACCTTAAGGTCAGCGGTTTGAAACTACCAGCTGCTCCGCGGGAGAAAGATGAGGCTTTCTACTCCCGTAAAGATTTACACCCTTGGGAACCCTGTACAGGGTCGCTATGGGTCAGAACTGACTCGACGGCACTTTAACAACAACAACAACAACATTCCTTCTTCCTAGTTTGTCTTAGTCTGGAAGCTCCTCCGATACCCATCTACACGGGTGACCCTGTTGGTATTTGAAGCACCAGTGAGATCAGTATCACAGAAACTCACAAACCACCACCTTACAGCAAACTAAGACATGTGGGGAGAGGGAGCATAGAGATTAAATCAATGCAGCTATCATGGACCGTCTGTGAGGAAAGCTGTGAGCCCAGCACTGCAGTGATACCGAAATAAATAGGTCACAGACGTTACTCTCAATACCTAAAATCTACTGGAGAAAATAGCTTTTCAACATTGAATTATAAAACAAGGCAGAGTCATGCTAGCTTTCTTGGAAATGTGATTAGAGGACTTCGAGACTAAATGGGATCAGTGATGGTGCCTGCTTCCCTTCTGTAATTAAATTAATCCAAATCCTTCAGATTCTTCAAGATCCACCTAAATGCCACCAAAGAACTGACATTTGGGTGGCTCTTAAAGGATCTCTGAAGGGTTTTAATTGGAGAAGGGAGGTGGAAGTGGGGAAAGTCATTCCACTTGAAGAACCACATGACAAATTTGTTGAGGTGTGAATACCCACAGTTTCTTCAGGGAATAAGTTGCCTAAGGGAAATGGACTAGAGGGTTGCTAAAGGGACTGTGAAGAGACACTTGAAAGGAGATACACAGTCTGATTTTGGAGGGTCTTAAATGTCATATTAAGTTCTGTGAACAGAGATGGGTCAGGCAATTTTTCACCAAATCACTCACTTTGTAGAGCAGGAGTGGAGAACATCCGGCCCACAGGCTATATAAGGCCCACAGCGAAATCATTTGGTCTGGCCTGCCAAGGCAACTGCATTTCTAGCCATCACATTGTTTGTTGTTGTTAAGTACTATAGCGTCAGTTCCGACTCATAGCGACCCTGTATAGGGTTTCTAAGGAGCAGTTGGTGAGCTTGAACCACTGACTATGTGATTCAAACTGACTTTGCAGTCCAGTACATTAACCCACAGTGCTACACCAAGACATTTGACCAGATATAGCAGGCTAATTTTAAAGTTGATAATTTTGTATGATCTGCGAAGAATGTTACAAATTTTGGCAGCAAAAAGGTTCTCCACCCCTGTTATAGAGAAAGGAAGTGACGTCTTGGGAACTAAAGTAGTGTGCCTGGCTAACAATGAGAACTGGAACTTGACTTCCAATCCAGCTCCTCCTCTCTGTATGTGCTCTTTTGTCACAGTGGTCTATACTCTACTTGTAGCAGTCTTTGGGGGACTCTGTCCTCCCAGTTGGTGCTGAAAGCTCTGGAATCTTTCTGACTGAATTTGACTTATTGCATTTGGTTCTGACCCTGGAGATGTGGAGAATTTGAGAAGCTCAAAGATTTTGTAGTTTTTTCCCCCTCACTTGGCATTTTTGGTTTGTGTACTTTGAATGACTAAAGAGAATATGTGTATTTTATATTTTAATAAAAATGCATTAATTCATTTGATTTTCCCTTTTTCTCTATCTGGTGTGTGCTAGGACTTACTGGCCCTTAGGAAGAAGTGAGGGAACAGTGGAGGGAACTATTCATTCATGAGGGCAGACATTATTCTTAGGGACCTTCATTTTTGTAAGGGCGAAATAAAGTTGTTGAGAAGAAATTAGTGTGGAAAATGGAATGCCTTTGATAATGATGTAAGGGGAAGGTTGCTATAGTTCAGAGATATAAACAGCTTCCCACCCATTGAAGGAAGAGGTAAAGAGGTTGTTACTCAGGTTTATTGGCAGCAGAAAATAGGACTAGGAATGGACCTGTGGTAAATTGAGAGGAGACTTTAGGAACCAGTTGTGTGCTACTATCTCTTATTTTTTACTTGCTTTAAATAAATAAATAAATAAATAAATCTGTGAATCAATGAGTTTCTTCCTTCAGTTTTTGTAATAAGCCAGGCTGTGTCTTTGGGAGTAACTGATTGGTTGATGTTAGCATTTTAGCCTAAAGAATGCTTTCCCTCTGGGTATAGCTGGGAGGAGAGTATTCTTCAATGTCAAGAAAACTGTTAAAACACACTACAGAGATACTGACAAAATGCTGTCTTCAGAGAAGTCAGTGGGGCCAGTTGGAGAAGAAAGGTAGCCTAAGGTGGTGATGTTGGAACAGAGTTAAAGTAACTGGACCTCACATAATGAATAACAGATGAATCTCAAAAGTAATTGAAGAACCAGTGAATTTAGAAGATAGCTTTTGGAAAATATTTAAAGAATATATGAATACATATATAGATAGCGGCTGAGGCAAAATTGACTTGAAGGCAGTAGGTTTTGTTTTCATTTTTATAGACAATGCTTAGCATCTGGTCACCATTTCTGTAAAGCAGTCAATGTCATTCTGAAGTAAACTGTGATGACTGAGAGTATCTCATGAGAGAAGGAGTAGTCACAAGAGAATTAGAGGATAGATTTGTATCCCACCCTATCAATTTATTGTATTGTGGTGGCTTGCATGTTGCTATGATGGTGGAAGCTATGCCACTGGTGTTTTAAGTACCAGCAAGGTCACCCAAACTCAAAAGCATCAGTTCTTCTATGGTCTTCTTTATTCACTGTCCAGCTTTTGTATACATGTGAGGTTATTGAAAATACCATAGCTTGAGTCAGGTACACCTTAGTCCTCAAGCTGACTTCTTTGTTCTTCAACACTTTAAAAGGTCTTGTGCAGCAGATTTGCCTAATGCAATATGTTGTTTGATCTCTTGACTGCTGCTTCCATAAATATTGATAGTTGATCCAAGAGGAATGAAGTCCTTGACAACTTCAATCTTTTCTCCGTTGATAAGAATGTTGTTTATTGGTCCAGTGGTGAGGATTTTTGTTTTCTTGACATTGAGATGTAATCCATACCAAAGGCTGTGCTCTTGATCTTCATCAGTAAATGTTTTAAGTCCTCTTAATTTTCAGCAAGCAAGGTTGTATCATCTGCATATTGCAGGTTGTTGAACGTGCCACGGGCTGTCAGAAGAACCAGTAGATCTGTTGTGGAAGAAGTGTAGCCAGAGTGCTCCTTGAAGGCCACAATGGCCAAACTTCGTCTCTCATACTTCGGACATAGTGTCAGGAGGGACCAGTCGTTGGAGAAGGATATCATGTTTGATAAGGTGGAAGGTCAGAGAAAAAGAGGAAAACCCCCAGCAAGATGGATTGATTAAGTGGCAGCATTGATGGACTCAAGCGTGGCAACAGTAGTGAGGTTGGCCCAGGATCGGGCAGTGTTTTGTTCTGCTGTGCATAAGGTCTCTATGAGACGGTACCAACTCAGTGGCACCTAACAACAACAACAACAACAACAAGGTCACCCATGATGGACAGGTTTCAGCTGAGCTTCCAGACTAAGACAGACTAGAAGAGGGAGAGGTGAACTAGCCACTGAGAGGGTGTTTAGCCATTGAAGACCTTATGAATGGCAGTGGAACACTTTCAGATGGCATCAGAATATTGAATATTGAAGCATGATGAAGAACACCAGAATATTGTCAGTGTCGGAAGATGAGCCCTTCAGGTTGGTGGTGGCTGTGTGCCATGGAGTAGGTTCTGACTCATAGCGACCCTGTACAGGGTTTCTGAGGCTGTAAATGTTTACAGGAGCAGAACGCCTCATCTTTCACCTGTGGAACAGCGGGTAGTTTCGAACTGCTGACCTTGCGGTTCGCAGCCTGATTTGTAATCACTACGCTATCAGGTTGGTAGGCACTCAAAATACCACTGAGAAAGCGCTGCCTCTTCAATGACCACGATAACTTAAATGGAGTCAAACTTTCGGGACCTTCATTTGCTGATGGGGCACAACTTAAAATGAGGAGAAACAGATGTAAACGTTCATTAATAATTGCAATGTGGATTGTACAAAGTATGAATCTAGGAAAATTGGAAGTTGTAAAAATGAAATGGAACACATAAAGATCGATATCCTAGGCATTTGTTGTTGCTCTGATAAGTGTAGTGGTTATAAGTCAGGCTGCTAATCTCAAGTTCAGTAGTTCAAAACTACCAGTGGTTCCACAGGAGGAACATGGAGCTTTCTACTCCCGTACAGATTTATAGCCTTGGAAACCCTATACAGGGTCACGATGAGTCAGAATCGACTCCACAGAACATAACCACCACCGCCATGGATGAAATATTGAATGATGCAGAAAGCATCAAAAGAAGATGGAATACACAGAGTCACTGTACCAAAAAGAATTGGTAGATATTCAACCATTTCAAAAGGTAGCATTGATCAACAGCTATTGGTACTGAAGGAAGTCCAAGGTGCATTGAAGGCATTGGTACAGAACAAGACTCCAGGAATGGAAGGAATACAAATTGAAGACTTTCAACAAACTGATGCAACACTGGAGGCACTCATTCATCTATGCTAAGAAATTTGGAATATAGCTACATGGGCAACTTATGAGATCCATATTTGTGTACCTTCCAAAGAGAAGCAACCCAATGGGATGCGGAACTCATTGGACAATGTCATTAATGTCACATGCAAGTAAAATTCTGCTGAAGATAACTAAAAAACGACTGCAACAGTACATTTGCAGGGAACTACCAGAGGTTCTGCTGAATTCAGATGAGGGTGTGGACATCAGATGAATCTTGGCTGGAAGCAGAGAATATCAGAAATATGTTTACCTGTGCTTTAATGTCTATGCAAAGGCTTTTGATTGTGTGTATCTTGACAAGTTATGGACGACATTGTGGAGAATAGATATTCTGGAACACTTAATTGTGCTCATGAGGAGACTGTACATAGACCAAGAGGTAGTCATTATTCTATGGAACCACTGCCCTGCTCTCTCTCTCTATATGGCACTGTAAGATACAAATTGTTAAGTGTAAGGTAATTACTATAGGTAATTAAGCCTAAGAAAGAAAAATGTTTCTTTTTTTGTCAGCTTCAGTTTTTAAAATCTATTTAATTAAGGCATAATCTATATTCAATAAAATTAACAAATTTTAAGTGAGAATTGGTTGAATTCTGTTAGATGTAACCATGACTGCAGTCATAATACAGGAGTGTCCCATTGACTCAACAAGTCATCTCTTCTTTCTTGGCAATCAGTCCCCTTTCCCCAACTTCTGGGCCCTGGCAGTCACCGGATCTGCTTTTTGTCAATATAATTTTGCCTTCTTTAGAATGTCATATACATCCAGCCCTTTATGTCTGGCTTCTTTCCATTATCATAGTATCTTTTAGATTCATCCATCCATTGTTGTGTATATTTTTGCTGCTGCTGCTGCTGCTATGTTCCACCCAGTCAGTTCTGACTCATAGTGACTCTGTATAGGGTTTCTGCGAGGCTGTAAATCTCATCTTTCTCCCATGGAGCAGCTGGTGGATTTGAACTGCTAACTTTGTGGTTAGCAGCCAAACATGTAACCTACTATGCTTCCATTTGTTTGCTGAGCAATGTTCTGTTTTATGTGGATATACCACTTGTCTATCAGTTCAACTGTTGATGAGCACTTGGGTTCTTTCCAGCTTTTAGCTACTGTGAATAAAACTGCTCTGAACGCTTTAGTTTGTCTTTGTGTAGGCATAGGTTTTATATTTTGACTTGGATAATACATAGGTGTCCTGGTGTGGTGCTGTGGGTTACTGCACTGGACTGCAAAGTCGGTTTGAACTGCAAGCTCACCAGCCACTCCTCAGAAACGCTATTCAGGGTTGCTATGGGTTGGAATCCACTTGACAGCACTTAGCAACAACAACAACAATACCTAAGTGTGGCACCATAGGATAAGCACTTGACCACAAGGTTGTTTTGAACTCCAAGATCTGCAGTTCTAATTCACCAGTGGCTCCTCAGGAACCCTCTGCTGGATCCCTATGAGTAGAAACTGACTTATCTGCATAACAACAACAATACCTAGAAGTAGGATTCCTGGGTTGTATGCAAAGTGCATGTTTAACTTTTTTTAAAGATAGGGTCACACTGTTTTCTTTCGGTTATATCATTTTAGAGCCCCACTAAGGAGCTCTGGTAGCGTAGTGGTTACGAATCGGGCTGCGAACCTTAAGGTCAGCGGTTCGAAACTACCAGCTGCTCCGCGGGAGAAAGATGAGGCTTTCTACTCCCGTAAAGATTTACACCCTCGGAAACCTTATACAGGGTCGCTATGGGTCGGAACCGACTCGATGGCACATAACAACAACAACAACAATGATGTATGAAGGAGCTCTGGTAGCGTAGTGGTTATGAATTGAGCTGCGAACCTTAAGGTCAGCAGTTCGAAACTACCAGCTGCTCCTCGGGAGAAAGATGAGGCTTTCTACTCCCGTAAAGATTTATACCCTCGGAAACCCTGTAAAGGGTCGCTATGGGTTGGAACCGACTCGACGGCACTTAACAACAACTATGATGTGTGAGAGTTCTAGTTCTTTTGCATACTTGTCAGCATTTTAACTATTTTATGGGTGTGTAGAGGATTTTTATTGTGGTCTTAATCTGCATTTTCCCTGATAACTAATGATGTTCAGTATCTTCTCATATGTTTCTTGGCCATTTCTGTATCTTTTTTGATCTGTATGTCAATATTTACACACCATAAAAGCCATTTTTTTTTCTACTCATGAATTTGATAAAGAGAGTAGAGATTCTAATGCTTGTTGAATGTCTCATTGGAAAGGACTGTTGCAGAGAAATGGACTAATGAAAGAACAGAAATCTGAAACTGGATTCTCAAGATGTATTCTGTGGAATAATAATACAGGTGCCTAGGAGTTGGAATAAATCATTCTTACAGAAAAGTTTTAAAGGGTCCAGAGTCCACAGTTTGCTTTAGACTTTTTCTCCTATAGAGTTGTAAAGAGATGACTTTATATCATCTGGCTGTGGAATTATTTATTCGATAAATGTGAACACTGTCGCTTAAAACCCTCTAGTTCTGTGTGCTCGTGGCTATAGGGAGCTGGTAGTTGGTATCCTTTGAAATTAATTCAAACTGCCTCTCAGTTTTGCAGAGGGGAAAGAACTTCCCTAAAATTAAGGAGGGAATTAGGGGTAGAACTCGTACCTAAAGATTGTTCAGTGTTTTTGAAAAATTACTTCTTTTAATCTTTAATATTTTGAACATAGGTTAAAATAGCTTAAAAAGTAAGGTTTGCATCCCATACAGTGAGATGATATCACTGAAATATTGACAAGAATGATATCACTGAAACATTTATAAGAAATGGGCTACAGAAGTGTATGATCATCTTATTTATTTGTGTTTGCAGGTTGGTAGTACGTGAAGTATTGAGACAGACTTGTTCTATACTGACATTTTTAAGAAGAATTTAAACTGGAATTGCTCCGGTGATAGAACTCTGAAGTGAAGCTGTTTTTAATGCTCTAGTTTGATGAAAGAACTTGTGTAGACCTGAATTCATTGAAGATCTGTGCAGAGCTATAGACTTTTCCTAATCAGTGGCACATTTATAGGTTCAGACATAGTCACAAGGATGGCAGCAGAAAACTGTTCTTGGGGCCCCCTGAAAAGCAAGTTATCCTGGCAATACCAGGAACTCACTTAACACATCCTTTATTCTGAAATCAGAAAAAAATTGGTTCATTGGTGGGTGTCAAGCTTAAAAATTGGTCTTCAGCATGTGTTAAGTACATGCGCACTTGCTGTTAAATGCCAGGCAAAGAAGCATGGTCAGTTGTTCAGAAATAAATCATAATGTATAATACATGCCATGATGATATTATACGTGGGTTTGACAGTTACTGTACATTTTAGGTTCTGCTTCTCTAACATATTTGAGATAGGATTGTAAGAAGAGCTTAGATATTTGTGGTAAAGATTCAAAATAAATTTCTTAACTATTTCAAAGCCTTTGAATTAGTTTAAATGAAGAACACCCTTGACTGTTTCTAAAAACAGAGTGTTTGCGTCATCTGTTTCTATTTATATGTGCAAATTGGGGTTTTCTTGTCTGACTAAAATAAAATACTGAAGTGAAAGTGGACGCCTTCGTCATCTGTACTTCGAATTTCAGAGCAATGAAAGCAGTCTCATTCTCATTGATTACATTTTTAATAAATTATGCTATATCTTTGAACAACTTTTATTCTAGTAAAACAACTTAATGCATTGCATACAAAAAAGTTATTAAAAACAACAATAGGAACAATCACAAATCATTAAAACACGAATGACTCTTTGTTTTTTATTTCCTGCATTCTTAGGTCTTGTTTCTCTCCATTCTGAGCTATCTCCACTTGAGCAGCCAAGTGCTGTTACAGCCCTGTACAGTCCTACTTGTTTTACCTGTTTGACCTCCCTGCCTGGAGCATCTCCTACCCTTCTGATCATCTGTCACTTGCTTCAGGATATGTTTGCTTATCTACTCCAGGAAATCTTCTTTCTAGATGGTTTTTTTTTTTTTTTTTTTGGTATAAAGTATTAGGGCAGTTGTAATACCATAGGATAAACACTGGACCTCAGGGTCGGTTTGAACCATAAGGTGAATGGTTCAAACTTACCAGCAGCTCTTGGAAACCCTATACAAGGTCCCTGTGAGTTGGAACCGACTGGTGGCACTTGACAACAACAGCACTAGAGCAGGTGTGCATGCTTTTACACATTCCCTGTATATGGAACATTTTGCAGGTGCCGGGCACTGTGCTTGGTGCTGGAAATTCAGAGATAAAGACAGGACCTCTGTCCTGAATGGACTGATAGCCTTTATATTTATTCTCTAGGGTTCAATTTACAAATCTCCACTGCCTCAGGAAATTTTCAGTCTTTGAAAGCAGAGACTCGTTTGCATATTCTTGCAGTAATCTCCAACAGTGGTATGAATAAACATTATGGAATGACTTCAGGTTTTTAAAGCTATCTTCCTCCAAGATAAAAAATAACTTTGTTTTTTGGTGTGTTGTTTCTTGACTTTTTAGCAGTAGTTCACCTTCAACAGATTATGGAAATGGCACATGATGTCAGCAAGAGCAATAGACTAAAAGACTGTGAAAGTATTTTTTTGAAAAGGAGAATGACAGGTGGTATCTTACCATGATCTTTGTGGCCTTGGAAAAGTGATTTAACATTTCTGAGCCTTGTCTCTACAGTATTATACTGATATTATAATATCTCCTATGTTTACCCACTATCCAAGTTTGAGGACCATGAGTCAGAACATACATAGAGTCACTCTGGGCTGTGCAAGTGTAAGAGATTATTATTACTGCTCTCCCTATGGCTACTGCTGATATTATCACATTTATACCTTGACCTTTTTTCTGCTGTGCATAAGGTCGCTATGAGTATTGACTGGATGGCACCTAACAACAACAACCTTGACCTTTGGGTAAGTTATACTAACATATACTTTACACTGCTTCGCAATTACTCTGAGACATACAAGCCAGGGAAATGCTTTGGAATTCTTAGTTGAAAATTACTTTCTCCAGTACCAGCTGTTTGATTTTATATTTGAAATAAAGGTGGTGGTTGTTAGTTACTGTGGAGTTGATTCCAACTCATGGAGACACCCCAGGTGTGCAGAGTAGAATTGTTTCATAGGGTTTTCAGGGCTGTGACCTTCTGGAAACAGGTTGCCAGACTTATCTTCCCTGGCACCTGTGGGTGGGTTTGAACTGCCAACCTTTAGATTAATAGTTAAGTGCTCATTAGCCTTTTGTGCCCCCCAGGGTCTCCTGGGAGTAGAGTGGTGATAGTGGTAGTTGTGTGCCATCCTGCTATATAGTGACACTGTATAGCAGGGGTGGGGAACCTTTATTCTGGCAGAAGCCATTTGGATATTGATAATGTCACTTGATATTAATTTATATTGCTATGAACACAGCTTCTAGATTTACTGAATTTCGAGTCCCGCCTGCGGTTGCTTTGAAAGAGCCAGACCATATGATTTTGTGGGCCTATATGGCCTGTGGGCCAGATGTTACTCACCCCTGTTGTATAGGGTTTCCAAAGAGAAGCTGGTGGGTTTGCTTATCCTACAGCCTCACACCAGAGTTAATAGCTAGTCACTAGTTGATTTTTTGAGAATTTCAGAGAGGAGTCTTAGTTTCATTTGAAAATTTTATCCATTATATGACATATGTTTAAATGTTGTTGTTGTTACGTGCTGTGGAGTCGATTCCGACTCATAGTGACTCTGCACAGGGTTTACGAGGCTGTTAATCTTTACGGGAGCAGAACGCCTCATCTTTCTCCCATAGAGCAGCTGGTAGTTTCAAACTGCTGACCTTGAGGTTCGCAGCCCGATTCGTAACCACTATGCTACCAGAGTTTAAATAAGATCATAATATTCCCTCTTTGGAAAAACAGCAAAAGGACAAATGCTTTAATGAAAGTATTTTCATAGAATTTTCTATCTGGAACCTCAGAAAGGAGAACTGACTTATCCAGGGTCACAGTTGTTTTTAAGTGCCATCGAGTTGTTTCCAACTCATAGAGACCCTGTTTGGGGTTTCCAGGGAGCAGGTGGTGAATTTGAACTGTCAGCCCTGTAGATCAAACCAACCTTTCAGTCAAGTGCTTTATCCTATAATGCCACATCAGGATGCCAAGGTCACAATATGAATCAGTGTACAGAATGCAAACCTTACCTGCTTCTTGTGTTGAATGGCTGGAACTGTATAAAATGCCTTATCTTTTGTAGGCTATTGCAACTTCAGGTTTCTTAAAGAATGGTCTATAATTGCATATTCACTTTTGAGGGATAGTACAGATTTTACTGATTAGCTTCAAAGCAGATACCAATTACAGTTTGAGAAACAAAATATCTTCACTTTTATACCTTGTATCTCTCCTTTTTCTTTTACCTCTTAAAAACAACAGATGGCACCATTAAATGCAGTGTGTTCTATGTAGGTCTAAACACTTTGGAGTGTGGATATCTGGGTTAATTGTGGCTCTGGATTATAAAACTGAGGTTCATCCACTGTGAACATCTGTTTTCTGGGGAGTAGGTTCTTTTGGATTAGAGTATGCTACAATGCTGCCGTGTCCTTGTGGGAGAGTGGATCTGTTGCCCACCAGGACTTCATCTCTCTGGTGGTCTCAGGCAGAAGTGTTTCATTAGTAGGGAAGGGAATTAGTTTCCAATACTGTGCTCTGGTAGCGTAGTTACCAATCGGGCTACAAACAGCACGATTACCAATTGGGCTACAAACAGCAAGGTTACAAATCAGGCTGCGAACAGCAAGGTCAGCAGTTCGAAACTACCAGCAGGAGAAAGATGAGGCTTTCTGCTCCTGTAAAGATTTACAGCCTCGGAAACCCTGTACAGGGTTGCTATGAGTCATAGCTGACTACATGGCACATAACCAACCAATCAACTGTGGTCCAGGGAGCTCTGTTCCAGGCTGTCTTCCGGCATGTGGGTATTGGGGGTGGGGAGAATTGGAGTCTTGGTGTGGACCTGTGGGTTAATGCACCAGACTGCAAAGCCATTTGAACTGCAAGGTTGGCAGTTCAAGCTCACCAGCTACTCCTTGGAAACCCTATACAGAGTAGCTATTGGTCGGAAACTACTCAACAGCACTTCACAACAACAACCCCCTCTTCTTTGTGGCAGTTTAACCAACCCTTCCCTTTACTTCTCTGTTTGTTTTATTAGCTGGGTTTTTGGGTTTTCTTTTCTTTGGATGGAAAACAGACAAAGAAATTAAAACTAATGGTCTGAAACCCTTCCTTGGAAAAACACTCACATCCCCAGATGCTGAAAATAAACAGCCTCTAGTGACCCTATGAAGCCCCAAGGAAGTATGGAGTCACCTCAGCCAAGATTTGTTCTTGCCTTTTGTTGCAGTTTCCATCCTCTTCTAGCTATGTCCCTCTGTAGTACATACCCTCCCTTATTCTTGCCTTTGCCCCTCCTGCCTTTTGTCTGCGTCTGTCTTGACTTGCCCCCATAATCAGTTCTTTCTGCCAGAAGAACAGGATTAAACACAAATGGCTCATGATATCTGGGGACCAGGCCAGGTCTCATGGAGAGACGGGTGAGTCAGAAGTCACACCTCCCTGAAATATCATTCTATCTCACGAAGCTCCTCCTAACCTGACCTCTTTAAGCCATAGCATCAGCTTGGCATCTTTTACACTGAACTCCTAGGTAAGTGAATGTTTCCTGAGGATAAAATTGTTTTTAGCCCAAATCTTGTGGAAAACAAAACACTAAATGAAACCTTTTACATCTCTTGATTATTCATTCTCTCTTATTTTCACATTGCTCCTACTTCGTCTTTAGGCCTCCTTGCTCTGAGGCTGGGCCGCCTGTCAGAAATAAGGTTAACAATTTGTGGGCTCCTTTACTTCTACCCACTGCCATCAGGTCATAGTGATCCTATATATGGTTTCAGAGACTCTGGTAGCATGGTGGTTATGAATTGGTCTGCGAACCTTAAGGTCAGCAGTTCGAAACTATTAGCCGCTCTGTGGGAGAAAGATGAGGCTTTCTGCTCCCATAAAGATTTATAGCCTTGGAAACCCTGTACAAGGTCACTATGAGTCGGAACCGACTCCATGGCACATAGCAACAACAACAACAAGCCTTTAAGGGAGCATTCAGCCTCATCTTTTTCCTGAGGAGCGGCTAGTGGGTTTGAACATTGCAATTAGAAGCCCAGCACCTAGCCCAAAGCCCCACAAGAATCTGTTCTTATCTTTTAGAGAAGCCAAGGTAGTTACCTTAGAGATACTTCCAGCTCATGGTGGCCTCGTGTGTGTCGGAGTATGATTGTGCTTCATGAGGTTTTCAATGGCTAATTTTTTCCGAGGTCGATAGATCACCAGACCTTTCTTCTGAGGCACCTCTGTGTGGACTCAAGCCTGTTAGCAGCTAAGCCTGTTAACCAAGTATACCTCCCAAGGACTCCTCCTAGTGTAGACTTGTTATAGTTGTGTGCAGTGGACCTTATATGCCAGAGTAGAACTAATTGCCCATAAGGTTTTCTAGGCTATAGTCTTTGGAGGGGGAGGGAAGCTGGTGTCACAGTGTTTAATTAAGCTCTGGGTTGTTAGTGGTTAGAATTCAGCAGCTACTGTGAAGGAGAAAGACCTGGTGCTCTGTTCTCATAAAGAGTATTATAGCTTAAGAAATCCTATGGGGCATTTCTATTCTGTCCTACAGAGTCCTTATGAGTTGGAATAGACTTGATAGCATACAACAACAACCGCAGCAATCTTGAGCGTATTGCCAGATCTTCTCTCCAGAGGATCTGCTGGTGGGTTCAAACCACCAACCTTTCATTTAGCAACTAAGAGTTTAATCAGGAATCCTTTTGCAGCTGAGCTTGGCATTGTTTATTTTGTAATAAATGAATACTTCTGATGCCTGACCTGTAATGTTACCCTACTGTGCTACTGTGTTTCAGGCTGGGAGATGGGGTAGTGGTAAATATTTCTCACATTTTTCAAGCTTTTTTCCACTGTGGACCCCTGAAGCATTGTACAGAATCCTTGAGCTAAACAGAACAGAGTAAGAAAACCACCTTCAGGTCCAGTTCTACAGTGAAAAAGTGAGGAGTGGCCACCCAAAGTCATTAAGCCCCTTCCTTCAAACCTCTGGACTCTCTGTGGGGTATAGATGGAGCTCTGCTTACTTACTCTTGAATTTCTCAAGCTGAAAGAACTGAAGAAAAAAACTTTAAGCCTCGAGTTTTCGTATTTATTGAAGGAGTGTATAGATAAAGTATTGAATAACACAAGAAGCATCAAAAGAAAATGGAAAGAATATACAGAATCACTGTAGGAAAAAGAATTGGCTGATACTCAACCATTTCATGAGGTAATACGTGATCAAGAACCAGTGGTAGCTCAGGACCATACTCTCAGGGGACACCATGGTCAATATGCATAACATAGTCCACAAAGACAATGTTCTACGTCCGACTTTGATGAGTAGTGACTGGGATTTTAACAGCTCATGAGTGGCCATCTAAGGTACAACTATTGGCCCCTCCATATGCAGAAGAAAAGAAGAGTGAAAATTTGAAGATGCTTAGAAACAACTCATTCAGTGAAACAAGAACATCAGTCACTAAAACTCTGAGAACAGAAAAACTACAAGAGTGCCCAGCTACCACTATAAACTGCTCTGAAAGGGGTCTCATTAGAAGACCCTGGATAGAGTAGGAGAAAAATATGGACCAAAACTCAAAATCACACACAATAAACCAGGCTTACACTGCATGCATAACATGGATGAACCTTGAGGACATTATGTTGAGTGAAATTAGTCCATCTCAGAAGGAGAGATACTGCATCGGACCACTATTGTAAAAGACTAAGAAAAAGAACCCATACTAAAGTAGGGGGGGCTGGGGGAGTCTTTGCTGGGTACCGGAATGTGGGGGGAGGGGGGAGGGGAAGGGGGGAGGGGAAGGGGGAGCACAGGTTAGGGAATAGACACAGGATAGTTTGGGTGCTAAGGAGGGTGGCAATTCACAAGAAGGGGGAGGATAATGGAAGAACAAAGCAGATGGGAGAACAATTAGGCAGGTTTACATTGGTATACAGGGTCTGGGATACAGGGATTGAGATATGGTTGGAATGGGGCAAAGGGGAGAAATAATGTTAAGATGCTTGGCTGTCTTATGAATCTTGGTTTCCCTGGCATACCATTTTAAAATAGACACTTGAGGGGAAGAGAAAGGAATAGCCAGAAATATCACCACAGAAAGCTTGTAAGTCCATCTTCTGCCTATAACTGATTGAAATACCTAAAATGGGGCTACAAGTGCCCAGTGAAAGAGGCTTCCTGTGGAGCCTCTGCATTACATAAGACCATAGGTGGAATCCTGAACCACATCCAGAATCTTCAGAGGTGGGAAATTTCCACTTGAAAGGATGGGCAGACCAGCCTGGAGCGGCTAGAAGAACAGAAGATACTTAAAGAAAGACCGACAGGAAAAATACAAAACAATATAGGCAGCTGATGACTACAAGAACAAGCAAGTTGCTCACCCAGGAGACATCAAGGTAGGTGGTTAGGACCCCTCAGGGCAAACTCCCTTCCAAGACTAAAACTCAATGGGAATACACACCCTGATTGGTGACCATGTTCATCACCGATAAGGGGAAGTAAGGGAAAAACAGCAATGAAGCAGTAAGCTAAGCCCTACAATGTTCAATAGACTCTTGTGAACCCAGATGGAGACCTCGTTGGCCAGCAGTGTGGCAAGACTGGGGGACTCTTGGGCCCAGAGTCAGTGACATAGCCACAGAGGACTAGAGTGGAGATTGAAGCATCCAGCTGATAAGAAGAGAGGACATATGCATAAGAACACCCACACTTGGTAGATAATACCCACTTGACCTGGATTCAATGACTGGATGATCAGAGCTCAACTAGAAGAAGAAAGAAGAGGAAAAAAAGAGTAATCGGATACAATTTGATGAACTTGACCTACACCTATGGATGCGGTAGCTCAAAAGAAAGAACAAATCTTTACAGCGAGGATCATTCCCACCCCCTCCATACACAGAGTAGACAGGGATGGGCAACTTGGACATTGGCTACCCAAAGTGGGTGGGGTGCTACAAAGGCAAGAAGTGATTGGAGCCTAGAACCAGAGGGCACCAAGGAAGGTAGAATCTCCACTAAGTAGTATCCAGTCTGTCTGAGCGGGGCTGATGAAAGGAAATATGGATAGGTCTCTTGTGATACAATTAGTGAATAATTGTTATCAGTCTGATTGTGAGGTTTGGAAGTGTAAAGGTAGACATTTTGTAGCAAAAGGAGGGGAGTGATTGACTTTGCAGTCTAGGAGCGGAGGTCCCTGGGACCATCAAGGGAGAAGAGCGGAGAGCGGGACCCTACCCAGAGAAGCAGTGATGCCTGAGATGGAGGCAGAGATGATAACGTGGAGCGATGGAGCGGCTGGAGACTTTAGACACAGAAAGGGAGAGGGACCGTGTGCTGACCACCAGAGGGGCGGAGGGCGGGGCTGATGATACATGGAGGGGATTGTAACCATGGCAATGAAACAATAAATGATAGGATGAATGTAAAGCTAATGTTCTCCCATGTAAACTATTGCATAATTCACAATAAAACATTAAAAAAAAAATCAGGCTTACTGGTCAAATAAAGACTGGTGGAACCCCTGAGACAATGGCCCTTAGGCACCTGTCAAACCTGGAACTAAACTCAACCCTGTAGCTCAGTTTTCATCCAAACAATGGACAGGTCTATAAGGGAAGCATTTGTTCATGGACAAAGATCAAAAAGCACTGAAGGATTAAGAAAGAAGGGTGGATGTGGAAAGAGTGATGCTAACTTGTGAGAATTTCAATTACATGAAACAAAATGTGAATGGAAAACTGATTTGCTCTGTAAACCTCCACCCAGTTCACAAACAAAACAAAACAAAACAAAAGAACCAGTGGTATTGAAGGAAGAAGTCCAAGCTGCACTGAAGGCATTGGTAAAAAATAAGGTTCCAGGAATTGACAGAATACCAGTTGCGATTGGTATCAACAAACAGATGTAACTCTGGAATTGTTCCTAGAAATTTGGAAGACTGATACTTGGCCAACCAACTAGTAGAGATCCATGTTTGTGCCTATTCCAAAGTAATGTGATCCAACAGAATTGGAATTTACTGGACAATATGGTGCTGTAGAATGAGCTCTGGACTTGCAAGTTGGTTTGAACTGCAGATTCAGTGTTTCAAACTCACAAGCTTCTCCTTGGAAACATTGTACAGGATGAGTCTGCTATGAGTTAGAACCGACTTGATGGCACTGAGTAACAGCAACCATCGTTAATATCACATGCAAGTAAAATTTTACTAAAGATAATTTACAGATGGTTGCAACAGTACATTTGACAGGGAACTGCCAGAAATTCAAGCTGAATTCAGAGGAGGATGTGGAACAAGAAAACTCATTGCTTATGTCAGATGGATCTTGGCTGAAAGCAGAGAATACCAGAAAGATACCTGTGCTTTATTGACTATGCAAAGGCTGTTGACTGTATGTCTCAAAACAAACTATGAATAACATTGTAAAGAATGGGAATGCCAGAATACTTAATTGTGCTCATTCGTAACCTGTACATAGACTAAGACGCAATCCTTGGAACCGAACAAAGGGATATATTGTGTGATTTAAACTCAGGAAAGGTGTGCATCATACTTACCCAATCTGTATACTGAACAAATCCTAGAAGCCAATCTATATGAAGAACATGACATCAAGACTTTTTAACAACTTGTGATACGCAGATGATACAACTTTGCTTACTGAAAGGGAAGAAGACTTGAATTACTTACTGATGAAGCGCAAAGAAACCTTCAGTATGGATTACACCTCAACATAAAAGCAAAAATTCTTACATTTGAACGAATAAATAGCAATGATAAACAGAGAAAAGAGTGAACTTGCCAAGGATTTCATTTTACATAATCAACACCAGCAAGAAATCAAAGGACATAATTACATTGGGTAAATCTGCTGCAAAAGATACCTTGAAAGTGTTAAAAAAAGAAGATGTCACTTTGAGGACTGAAGTGCACCTGACCCAAGCCATCGTATTTTCAGTCATCTCATATGCCTGTGAAAGCTCGACATGGAATAAAGACGGGTGAAGAAAAATTGATGCCTTTGAATTACGGTGTTGGCAGAGAATATTAAATATATCATGAACTGCCAGAAGAGGGAAGAAATCAGTCTTGGAAGAAATATTGCCAGCATGGTCCATAAAAGTGAGGAGACTGTCCCACACACTTTGGACATGTTAACAGGAGACGCCAGTCTGTGGTGAAGGACATCATGCTTAGTAAGAGTGTCAGTGAAAAAGAGGAAAACCCTCAATGAGATGTTGTGACACAGTGACTACAATGATGGGCTCAAGCACAGCAATGATTGTGAAGATGGCACAGGATGAGGTAATGGTTCATATAAATGCTGGTGTACATGGGGTTGCTATGAATATAAGGACCCACTCGATGGCATCTAACAACAACTTAACAAAACAAATCCTCCTGGCTGACTTATCTCTCTCACTGTTGGTGGCCCAAACTCTGGTTCTCCCCTTGTACACAAGGGCTTCCCTTGCACAAGTGTCACTCTAGATGTAGGTCCAAGCTTTGTTCACTGTCTACCCCACAGATAGCTACCCTTTGGACCTAGAGGAAAACAATCACTGAAAAGACCCATGCAGACTTGAGCCTGTTTGGGATAAGAAATTCTGGAATGTAGAGTATGTACAGAGTTGTCTAGAAGGGGGTGGTGAGCTCTCATTAGGCCTGATCCCTTTGTTCCCTGAGCTTCTTATCTAATGAGGGTAGGATGTGGCTGATGGAGGGACCAGAGCAGGGCTCTCTAGAGTACTGCAGTTGTCCTGGTCCACATGCAGTATTTCCTCTATACTTGAGTCAGTTATTGTCTATAAGCTGTTTGATCTGTTGGAGGGAGGAAGGAAGGAAAAGGTCTTAGCATTAACTGGACAGTTTTCGACTGTGAGGATTTTTTTCATTGTTGTTGTTGTCAAGTGCCATTGAGTTGATTCCAACTCATAGCCGGCTCTCTAAAAGGTTTCTGAGGGTGGCTGGTGAACTAGAACCACCTACATTTCAGTTCAAACCAACCTTGCGTTAACCCACAGCACCACACCAGAAGTCATGTCTGTGGTGCTCACTTATGTCATGTAATCTTCGCAATAGCTATACAAAGTAGATAGATTACTCCCACTTTACAGATACGAACATTGAGGTTTAAGAGATCAAGTGTGTGGAGATCTGGGAATTAAAACCCACATGTGGGTTACAAAGCCTACATGTTTGTCTCCAAATCCCATGGTCTTTTTACTATACCACTGATTCTCCCAATAAGCCTGGGTCATGAAGATGAGGTAAAGATGACAAATACATTGTCTGGGACATAACAACAACAACAAAAATGTTTGGGTGGTCCTTACACATCCTGGCCCTTCTCCAGTTTATCTTGATTGTAGTACTTGCATTGTAGAAAAATCAAAGGCTAATTCCTTGAGATGGCCGATTTGAGCATGGAGACCTTTGGATGGAAGAAACACCCTATGATCTCTATGTGGGTGCCTGGTTGGGAGAGGGGCTCAAGAAAATTCAGTACTTTAAAAGCCAGGTTAGCCTAATTTTGCCTTATTGGATAGATAATCCTTTTTTACAGAAAATTCCCTGTGGTGCTTAACAGTGGTGGTTGACTTGGTATGTGACAATCAGATCTGGGGCCTAAGTATCTTCCTCTTTGTCTTCCCTGCCCCATTCTGGGTCTCCCTCCTGGATGCTTCTTCCCACTGCATCATAGGGGGATGGAGCAGTTCTTTGGGTGGTAAATAGGAACTATGAAGTAAAAAAACAAACAGCAAGACCAAGATGGTGGTGATTTAATTTTCCTCTTGAAAAGTGTTTAGGAATAGATTGTATAATCTGCACATATGCAAATAATAGGCAAGTGCCCATGCCCAGCGTTTAGCTCCCCTCCCCACACCTTGTATCCACCTCGTCCTTCCCAAATTGGCCCTTGGGAAGATTCTGAAACCACTGAGTTGACTACACAGGGTAATCTGGGTGGGTGTGTCTGTGCTCCTGATGAATGTCAGATGCAGGAGAACTGGAGCAGCATGCGCCTGAGCCACAGTGGGCTGAGGATATAGCCCAGGACAGCTTTCTTGGTGAATGTGAGTGTGTAGCACTCTTGGTATGGAGGTTGCAGCTTCTGGCTTTAGCTCTAGATGAGGTTAGTGGAAGAAAGTTCAAAGGAAGCATAAAAACAGGAGTAGGGGTGGGAGTGAAGGGCTTATCTTCTCTAACTGGAGAAGACAACAGAAGTCAAATAAGTACTACCTGCTCTTCTGGCTCTGAAAGTTGGACTGTTTCTGAATAGGAGTGGGTGAACCAGGACTACTAACTGATTCATTCTTGTTAGACTCCCTGTTGATATTTGCATTTTAACAAGAACAATTTATATAAGAATTACTTGGGACAGCTTAGATGTCCTTTTAGACAGTACATCTACTACATCTACTCAAAGGTAATTCTCTCAAATGCTAAGGACCTTATCTGAGTAACACAGTACATGTCTTACTCCCTGGGAACACTTTAGAGCTTTGAATAGCACATCATAAAAATCACTTGGAGATCTTGTTAAACTGTTGATTCTGATTCAGTGTAACTAGGGTAGTAGTTGTTGTTAAGTGCCCTTGAGTCATTCTGGCTCATAGTGACCCTGTATAAGGAGCAAAAAGCCTCATCTTTCTCCCGCAGAGCGGCTGATGGGCTCCAACTGTGAAATTTGTGGTTCGCAGTCCAGTGCTTATTGTATGGAGCCACCTCACTCCCCCCATAACTTGGGGTCGAGATGCAAATTTTTAGCAAGGGATTTAACTGGAATGAACCATCTCCAAGTCTTGAGGACTGGAAGCAAGTCTTCAAATTGGTTTCTTCCCAGTTCACTCCAACAGAAGCAAAATTGGAATAGACCTGAATTTGTAAAATGTGGTGTACTAGAATGACAACTTTAATAGGAAAAATTATGGGTTGATGCTATGCTAGAAACTTAATTTCCTTCTTAGAACAAGGGTATTCTAAGGGAGAAATTCTTGACCTGCAGAGTTGGAAACAGTGGCAGCTGACAGCAACTTTGAATGTGTATCACTTTCCACAGTCCTAATAATTATCCGGTTTCCCTAATCAGGCTTTAGAAAGGGTTCACTACTCCTCACATTCCAGGGCTTCAACCCATGATGTTCCCATTCCAATTATTGTTAGGGTACACCACATCCTACAAATGTCAGCCTGTTCTGATTTTACTGCATTGGCCATGACTGAACTGGTTCTAACCGGTTGGAAGCCCCTCAGCAAGTTGCCTTCTGCTCCTAAAGTTCATCTTATTCCTCAATTTGCTAGAGATCCAGTCACTCTGTGTTTGAAAGCCAAATAAATGACCTTAGGCAAGTCACTTAACCTGTGAAGTCCTTTTGTTCTTCTTTAAATTGGGAATACTGAAGCTAATTTTACAAGATGTAAATATTGAGGAAGATAATGGATGTTAAAAGAGCTTTGTGGAATGTAAATTGCTATGTGATACTTGGAGTCGGAATTTAAATGTTCTTTTAGACTACATATGTACTGCTCTGTCTACTAAAAGATTTCTTTCAAATGCTAACAAAGACCTTATCTGTGTAAGTAAGTGTATGGAGTCCTTTCCTACTTATGGTGACCCTGTAGAGGGCTTCCAAGGACAGTCCAGTGCTTATTATACAGCACAACCTCAGGAGTCTTGTGTAACGAGTTGTTAGGTGCCATTGAGTTGGCACTGACTCATAGTGACCCAATGCACAATACAACAAAACACTGCCTGGTACTACTATAACCTCACAATCATTGTTATGTTTGAGCCCGTTGCTGCTGACACTGTGTCAATCCAGTTCCCTGGGAGTTGTCTTCTTTTTCTCTGACCCTCCGTTTTAACACACATGATATCCTTCTCCAGGAACTGGTGCCTCCTGATAATACGTCCGAAGTATGAGAGACGAAGTCTGGCTATCGTCGCTTCCAAGGAGCATTCTGGCTGTACTTCCCACAAAGATCTGTTTGTTCTTTTGGCAGTCCATGGTACTTTTAATATTCTGCTCTAACACTGTTAACTCAAATGCATCAATTATTCTATAGTCTTTTTATTCACTGTCCAACTTTCACTTGCATGTGAGGTTATTAAAACTACCATAGCTTGGGTAAAGTGTACCTTAGTCCTCAAACTGACATCTTTGCTCTTCAACACTTTAAAGAGGTCTTGTGCTGCAGATTGGCCTAATGCCATACGTCATTTGATTTCTTGGTTGCTGCTTCCGTGTTAATGGTTGATCCAAGCAAAATGAAGTATTTGATAACTTCAATTCTTCCTCCATTTACATGGATGTTGTGCACTGGTCCAGTAGTGAGGATTCTTATTTTCTGTACATTGAGGTGCAACCCATACTGAAGTCTGTGGTCTTTGATCTTCATCAGTAAGTATTTTAAGTCCTCTTCACTTTAAGCAAACAAGGTTGTATCATCTGCATATTACAGATTGTTAATGAGTCTTCCTTCAATCCTGATGCCCTGTTTTTCTTCATATAATGCAGCTGCTTGGATTATATGCTCAATATACAGATCACATACCTTTCCTAATTTTAAACCATTCTGTATTCCCCTTGTTCTATTTGAACAACTGCCTCTTGGTCTATATACAGGTTCCTAACGGCAAAGTTGGTTTGAACTTTAAGGTTGACTTTTCAAGCTCACCACCTGCTCCTTGGAAAACCTGTACAGCGTCGCTGTGGGTCGGAACCGACTTGATGGCACTTAACAACAACAAATGTGTACAATTAAGTGTTCCGGAATACTCATTCTCTGCAATGTTGTCCATAGTTTTAGTAACTGTTGTTGTTAAATGTCATTAAGTTGGTTCCAACTCATAGTGACCCTCTGTAGGGTTTCTGAGGAGTGGCTGGTGAGTTTGAACTGCCAACCTTGAGGTTCAAACCTTGTAGGAGTGTGACTGTTTGTTGGGGGAGAGGGTACTACTGTAGTGTCGTGTTCGGGGGAGACCTCGCTGTGCAGCAGAGAAGCAGGACATGGGCCCATAACCATAGCAAAAAAAGTCTGCCTAGAGGCCTTGTTTTAAGGTGGTGGTGGTATTTGTGTGTTGTAGTGCTGGTTCTGACTCAAAGTGAACCCATGTAGTATTTCCAAGACTAAATCTTTTACAGGGCATAACGTCTAATCTTCTATGGAGTGGGACAAGAAAGGCTCATCTTTCTAGATTCACACTGTTGACCTTGTGGTTAGCAGCCCAACTAGTAACCCACTATGCTACATCAGGGCTCCTGTTTTAAAGTTGTTGTTGTTGTTGTTGTTGTTAAGTGCTTTTAAGTCACTTCTGACTCATAGCCACCCTGTATAGGGTTTCTGAGGAGCGATTGGTGAATTTGAACCACCAACCTTGTGGTTCAAGCCAACCTTGGGATCCAGAGCTTATCCTACAGTATCATACCAGCATTACTTGTTTTAAAGTTGTTGTTGTTAAGTACCGTGGAGTCGGTTCCGACTCACAGTGACCCTGCCCAGGGTTTCCGAGGCTGTAAATCTTTACAGGAGCAGAATGCCTTATCTTTCTCCCACGGAACCGCTGGTAGTTTCGAACTGCTGACCTTGAGGTTGGCAGCCTGACTCGTAGAGCTCCTTAACCCAGAGGATCTGTGGAGGAGAGGAAAGAACAGACTGATTCCAGGTGGCCACTCCTGCTCACTCTTTTTCACTTTGTTAAGTGCTGTCAAGTTTGTTCTGACTCATAGCTATCCTGTATAGGGTTTCTGAGAAGCAGCTGGTAGATTTGAACTGCTGACCTTGTGGTTCCCAGTCCAGTGCTTATCCTATAGTGCCACGCCAGCTGGAGTTTTCACACTCTACTATGCTTAACCCCAAATGTGAAAACTGAGAGGATGGGTGAGTCACCTCTGCCAAGTTGGCACTTGCCACATAGGCCTTTGCCTGTGTTATCTCTGGGGAATTGGAGAGAAACAGAAAAGGTCCAAAGAATTAAATGTTGATGGCAAAAACAATTCGTGGAAATGAAAGGCTGGTATGAGCTGTAGAAAGGTATTTTGTTCTTAGCATTCCGCCTCCATTATCATAATCATTTGTTGTTGTTAAATGCCATTGAGTTGGTTCCGACCCATAGCGACCCTGCATAGGGTTTCCAAGGAGCAGCTGGTGAGCTTGAATCACAGACCTTGTAATTAAAACTGACTTTGCAGTCCAGCACATTAACCCACAGCGCCACATCAGGTCTTATCAGCTGAAAAATGTATCTTTGTAGTTGGAGGACACTTTGGAAGGGTGATTGTTGTTTAATTTAGTTAGTATTAAGGAACCCTTGTGTTGTTATGGGATAAGCATTGGTCTTCTAACTGGTATGGGATAAGCATTGGGCTGCACGATCAGTTTGAACTGGAAGATTGGAGGTTCAAACTCACCAGCCACTGCTCAGAAAGTCTGTACAGTGTTGCTATGAGTCGGAAACGACTCAATGGCACTTAAAACACACACACATACACCTACACCCCCCCCCCCACACACACACACCTGTCAGTAAGGAACTCTGGTGGTATAGTGGGTTATGCATTGGGCTGCCACTGACAAAGTTAGCAGTTTGAATCCAGCAGCTACTTGTAGGAGAAAGATGAGGCTTTCTGCTCTCGTAAAGATTATAGCCTCAGAAACCCTCTATGATGTAGAATTGGCTCAGTGGCACATGACCACCACCAGTAGGTGAAGGCTGACTCAGGTTTGATTCTAAAACCTTTTTATCACTACACTGTGCTTCAGAGGAATCCAGCAACACTAATGGATTCAGGACAGGACCCAAATCACATTATATTGGGTCTTCCTGTAGGTGCCATGAGAGAGTGTCTGTTGTGGAATTAGGATGCTTGAATAAAACCATAGTTTTTCCCATTGTTGAAATATGTGTATTGCTTGAAGTCTCTGTCATAGTTACATGATATACTTTTCAAAAGGATACTTATAAAACACAGATATGATAGTCGTTTAACAGCAGAAAACCTGTAGTCGAGGACCCCGACGAATGGTTAGAGCCCAGTATGCTGAAAGGAGCCAGGAGAGGAAGGAGACAGAACCTATAGGCTGGAACGCGAAGGACAAGCAAAGTCCTACGATAAAAAAATCCTTGGCTCTCTCACATCTCCTCACCCTTGTTTATTTTATCAAAGTTAAGTTCATGTGGCTTGATCCTTATTTCCTGGGGAAATTAGCCTGGCTTATGATCCCATTGTCTTCTGGGAATGGAACAGATGTGGAAGACTGACATCACACCAGACGGAAAGTTGACTTCCCAATCCATTCCCAGCCTTCTTAGTCATAACCAGGGCCTATGAGTGCCTACGCCATGGCATAGCAGTTCTCAGTATGTTTTTTTCTCCACTTGCTCCTTTGACTTCCTTAGTTTTTCATTTCTCTTTCAATACTGTGCGGTTAGCACCTTTTGGTATAATAGTCTCAATTCTCAGTATCTATTCTTCTGAGATAGGCCGTTTCCTGCCTTTGGTGATTTTGTCAGTCAGAGTTTGACTAATGCAGGCTGTTGAAAGTGTCAAGGGAACCCTGCAGAAGGAACACCTGGGGCTCAACTTCATTTTCGCCTGCAGGCTTCCAGGCCTGGTCCTCTTCCTCCCGGGAAGCGGCTGTGGGCAACTGAATCAGGCCATGCTGGGAAAGCAGCTTCTCCTTTCTTTGCTACTGGATTGCGTAGTCATCTTGCCAAACTTCGGCTTACCCTTTTCAGTGTCGCCAGATCTCCCAGTGGCCTGTTTTCCCTAAATAAAAATCAGGATGTGAAGCCTTTTCACAAAGCTGGAGTTCACTATCATCTGTTTCTGTTTCTCTAAACAGTGATCCTAATAAAGCCTATGTTACAGGGTGACTCTCCCATTAAATGTCTCTGAGTGATGGAGTTTATGAGAATGTTTGTGGATGTTTGGTTCTTTAGGAACCTTATAAGCTCCTTTGTTAACAAGTTCATTTTCACATTGTGTGTGTATGTGTAGCTTTACAGCTATATATTCAATGCCCTCAACATTTTCATGTAGTGTGACACAGTTCGCATCAGTCACATTAAACAGCTGTTTAGAATTTAATCATATTAAGGCAGTGCAGTTTGGGTGGTTATTCTCCCAGGTTGAGGATTTTGGGTTCTTTCCCAGTTTTCTTGGTTTTAAAAACACTGCTGAGAACATTTTTGAGGCAACAATTCTGGGAGAAAGAAGGAAGGACTTGGGGTTCATTTTTACTGGAATGGAATGAAAGAATAAGAAGAACTTTGGTGGAACTCTTTGCTCCCTGTTGCAAGCTTGCTTCCAGAAGATTGGAACAAGGGCCTTCAAAGACTGTCAGGTTGTGTATAGTGATGTCAGTTTGTTTACTTTAGCAAATTTGATGGTTGTGTTCTGTGGAGTCATTTCTGACTCATAGTGACCCTGTATGGGATTTCTGAGGCTGTAAGTCGTTATGAGAGAAGAAAATCTCATTTTCGTTTGTGGAGCAGTTGGTGGATTTGAACTCTTAACCTTAAGGTTAGCAGCCCAAAACATAACGCACTATGCCGCCAGGGATCCTTTTTGCAAGTTTAGTACTAGGTAATTAGGTGTGTCTGCCTGGTACCTTTTTGTTTCATATTTCATATAATCAGCCTTTATTGTTTTAATTAGTATATCTTGTCTGCCCCTAAACTCTCATGGATTTTGTAGCTTATGAGTTTTAACTTCCTGGGTCCTGGCTTATGATTAGATCAGAGTGATTCGAGCGTAGTGTTTCTGCCTGTTCAGGTTTCGTGTAATTCCTTTTTCTTTCACAGAAATGCTTTCTGTTTCATTATTCATGTATTTTATTTAACCACATGTGGAGACATTCTTTAGTAAATATTTCAAACAGCATTAAAAAGGGTCTCTCTTCACTTTCTTCTCCCCTTTTTCTACTGCTAACCCTAAGACTTTGTGGTGTTTTAGGTTTTTTTCTCCCTTTGTATTTATTTGTATATGGAAAGACTCAGTTTTGAGGATTTTTCTTTTCTTTGTTGTTTAATTTTTTTTTTAAAGCATGTTTGTGTTCGAAAAGTTAAGTGAACCTTCCATACCTCGTTTTGATATAAAAATAAGAGAAAAATAACGACCTTTAAGATGTCTAAGTACTGTTTTTACCTCTAAAAATAATTTCAAGCTTAGTATTAGTAATTGTTAAGAAAGTAGAGAAAAACAAACAAACTGTTGACTTTTCCTGGGATGAAAATGATGAATGTATTTGCTTCCTGTATCTTTGTATGCCCAGCCATCCTTTATGTATATAATACACTCATTTATCCTCTTTTGTAATTCTTTATTTCCTGCTTTCACAATATTTTTTTGTGTGCTCAGTTGGTTTAATAAATAATGTCATGCTTTCTTTTCAGGTTGAATCCTTGAAAACAGTTGGATTTTCATCTTTTGTAAAGCTACTTTACTTGATTTTTATTCTCAGTGACATTCTCTGAGCAAAGAACAATATAATTGTCTGTGTTTCTATTGCCAGGGATTTGTAATGGTGGTGTTTCTCCAGGTGCATTTATCACCTATCCACCTGGGGGAAAGGAGCTCTGATAGCGTAGTGGTTATGAATCGGGCTGCTAATCTCACAGTCAGCAGTTCAAAACTACCAGCTGTTCCACGGGAGAAAGATGAGGCTTTCTGCTTGCGTAAAGATTTACAGCCTCGGAAACCCTGTACAGGGTCGCTATGGGTCAGAATCCGCTCCATGGCACATAACAACAACAACAACACCTGGGGGAGGGCAGTACATGAAACCTGTCTGTAAGCCAGTGTTCAACCTTGCTTCAGATACTTCCCCTCTTTGAGTTTCAATCAACTCTCTGTTATTGAACATGAAAGATAGCAGATCTTCAAGACTCACTTGCAGATTTAATGTCAGTTAGGAGCTCTGGTAACAACAACAACAACAGGAGCTCTGGTAGTGTAGTGGTTACGAATCGGGCTGCTAACCTTGAGGCCAGGAGTTCGAAACTACCAGCCACTCTGCGGGAGAAAGATGAGGCATTCTGCTCCCGTAAAGATTTACAGCCTCGGAAACCCTGTACAGGGTCGCTATGGGTCAGAACCGACTCGACGGCACTTAACAACAACAACAAAGAACAGTGACAGCAGTGTTGACAATATCTGTCATTTATTGATAAACTCCTTTATGTATCTTCCAAGTAGCTCCTGGATGGCTCAGCTACTAACTTAAAGGTTAGTTGTTTGAACCCACCTACAGGTGTCTTGGAAAAAAGCCTTGGTGATCTGCTTCTAAAAGATCACCTCTTTGAAAACCTTATTGTCTATAATAATCAAAAAACAAAACAAAACGGGAAACAACAAATGCTGGTGAGGTTGTAGGAAGATTGGAGCCATTGCAGGTGGTATTGTAAAATGGTAAAATCTCTATGAAAAACAATATGGCACTTCCTCAGAAAGCTAGAAATAGAAAAATACCTTATGATCCAGCAGTCTCACTCGTTGGTATCTATCCTAGAGATATAAGAGCAGTGATATGAATCTACTAGACATGTGTACGTTTGTGTTGATTGCAGCATTATTCACAGTATCAAAAAGATGGAAACAACCTTAGTACTCATCAATAGGGAATGGATAAACAAACTGTGAATCATGTATACAGTGACATACTACATAACCATAAAGAATAATAAGGACTCCACGAAACATCTGATAACACCTGGATTAATCTGAAGGACTTGCTGAATGAAAAAGTCGACCGTACAAGGACAAATATTATATGGTCTTTTATAGGTTGTTTCATTGGTTCCAACTCACAGAGCCTGATGGTGCCCGGCTACTAGTACCAACTGTTCTGATCAGGTACACAATAGATGGTCCCATATAGATAGGGAGAAATTGTAAACGTTCATCTAAAATACAATAACATAATTTTTTAAAAGCAAAACAAAAACTTCCTGTGGAATGTAGTTCTACTCTAATGCTGAGGTTCTCTATAAGTCAGAATCCATTCAAGGACAACTGGTATGAGATTTTGTTTGTTTGAAGTGTTACAAATGTGCTAAGCACTACAAATGCATTATCTCATAAAATAACAACCTCCTGATTCATGGACTCTTATCCCCATCTTACATAAGAATTCTGAGTTTTTCCAGGGTACATAGCTAATAAGGTTTGTCTGACCCCAGAGCTAAGCCTAAGATCATTGTCATGTCAACCAAGAAGAATACTTGAACTTTCTGGAAGGTCACATTAGAAAATCATCCTGGAATGTAGGTCTTGACAGAGGCTCTGCTATTAAGAGTATGACATTTTAATAGGTTGCTTCACGTCTCTGAAAACTCAGTGAGGGTGTTGAATGGAATGATGTCCCCTGCCCAGCTCAACCTAGTCCAGTGTTTCATCTTCTCAACTGAATTGAACTGGGCTAAATTCACTAGCTTCCATCCCTTATTGGAATGGCGCCTCTGTATCCTCACGTTATCTCAGTGTAATTACAGAGACCTCTGAGAAGCCTGTGTTTTTGTTCCTTAACCAGACTAAATATAACAAGGTGGATCCTTTTATCCCTGCTTTTATGGCTTGTTATCTAAAGTTCACCTGAGGTGATTTTTTCTTCACCTTTTGTTGCTTAATCAGTCTTACTGCATCTTTGTCAACTGAAAAGTTTTGAATGAAAACCCAACTATTTTATAACTATGTTCACTTTGTTGTTGTTAAGTGCCATCGAGTTGGTTCTGACCCATAGCGACCCTCTACAGGGTTTCTGAGGCTGTACATCTTTACGGGAGCAGAAAACCTCATCTTTCTCCCGTGGAGTGACTGGTAGTTTTGAACTGCTGACCTTTAAGGTTCGTAGCCCGATTCATAACCACTATGCTACCAGAGCTCCTTATGTTCACTTTAGATTGTTGAATATAGATGATTGTGTGCTCTCATCAAATTATGATATAAGAGTACATAGTTTGGAGTAAGGACCAGAGATCTGACTATGCAAGTCTTGATGTTTCTGAACCTTACTTTCTTCATCAATATACTTAGGGACAACAGTACCATCCCCAGAGGATTAACTGAAAAACAAGCCACATGTGACATGCTTAGTACAGTGTCTAGTATTTAAGTGATCAATGAGTAGTTGGTTGCAATCTTTATAAAGTAGACTTTGGTTATTATGATTTGTCGTTAAATACGTGGACAAACAGGTTTTTGCTCCTTTTGTTGGTATATGTCAGTCTTCAAAGAATTGAAAATAATTGGTGTAACGTACATACTAAAATAAAATCAAGATTAAAAGAGACCTCACTGATATCTGGACTTTGAATGTTTTCAAGATCTCCAGGCAATTTTTATAAATCTTAGGGATCTTGTGAAAATGTGGATTCTGATTCAGAATACCTTGACTGGATGCAGTTAAATTCTCAACAACCCTTTGGAAGCCCTGCTCTTAACAGATTTATTGAAACAGAAAGATGAGGCTATCTGTTCCTGTAAAGACTTATGTCGTTAAGTGCCATCGAGTCGGTTTTGACGCATAGCAACTCTATATAGAATTTCCATGGAGCAGCTGTTTGGTTTGAACTGCTGACCTTGTGCTTTGCAGTCTGGTGCTGATACTACATTGCTTCACCAGGAGTCCATAAAGATTTATAGTCTTGGAAATCCTATAGAGTAATTCTACTCTGTCCTATAGGGTCACTATGTCTCAAAATGGACTTGATGGCAGTAGTTTGTTTTAATGGTCCCTAGAAAGAGAACAGAAATACTCTTTGAATTTGAGTTGGGGGAAAAAAGTTGCTGGCTTTAAATTTTAAAACTTTTTTTTTAACCTGGAAAGAAAACATCTTTGCTGTTGTTAGTTGCCATCAAATCCTACTCATGAAAGGGTTTTTTCAAGGCTGTACCTTTCATAAGCAGATCACCAGGCTTATCTTCCATGGTTGGATTTGAACCACCAATTTCCGATAATAGTTGAGTACTTAACTATTTACACCACTAAAAAGTTTGTGTTTCAAGTAAGAAAAGATCGTTGTTGTTGCTATGTGCCGTGGAGTCTGTTTGGATTCATAGTGACCCTGTACAGGGTTTCTGAGGCTGTAAATCTTTACTGGAGCAGAAAGCCTCATCTTTCTCCCATGGAACATCTGGTAGTTTCGAACTGCTGACTTTGTGGTTCGAAGCGCAGTTCGTAACCGCTACACTACTAGAGCTCCTTAAGAAAAGATCATAGCATAGAAAACTCTTAAGTTGCCCCCATTTCCTTTATCTAGAATTAAATAGATAACACTTCCCACAGTAATTTTTCAAGACACATCTTAATCTATATGTAATATTGCCTCAGTGTATCTCGTAGCTTAATACAGTTGTGGTTGAGTCTTCTGCAAGGTCTGCAGTTCAGGCTTACCAGTCGCTCCTCGGAAACCCTGTACAGGGTCGCTATGGGTCAGATCCGACTTGATGGCAATTAACAACAACAACAGTGTACATAGACCAAGAGGCAGATGTTCAAACAGAACAAGGAAGCACTGGATGGTTTAAAATTAGGAAAGATATGCACCAGGGTTGTATTTTCACTATACTTATTCAATCAGTATGCTGAGCAAATAATCTGCGAAACTGTGGATTATATGAAGAAAAAAGTGACATCCGGATAGGAGGAAGACTCAGCCACAACCTGTAATATACAGATGATACTACAATCTTGCTTGCTGAAAGTGAAAAGGACTTAAAATACTTTTACTGATGAAGATCAAAGACCAGAGCCTTCAGTATGGGCTGCATCTCAATGTAAAGAAAACTGTAAAAATCATTGGACAATATCATTAATATCTCATGCAAGTAAATTTTTCCTAAAGTTATTTTTTAAATGGCTGTAACAGTACATTGAGAGGGAACTTCCAGAATGTAGGACATTCTACCATTGACATTTCAGTTTTTCCAGTTTTCAGGTATTTTGAAGAGTTCTATGAACATCCTTGTATATGTCTTCTGGTGCAAATGTGTATAGACTATGAGTAACTTCTGTTGTTGTTAAGTGCCATTGAGTCTGTTCCAGATTGTATAGACCCTGTATAGGGTTTCTGAGGAGTGGTTAGTGGATTTGAACTTCTGATCTTGCAGTTAGTAGTCTAGTACTTATCCATACTATGACCCCCTCATTTATATTTCATTATGCCAAAATATGCCCTTCTCATTATATAGGGTTGCTATGAGTCAGAACCAACTCGGCAGCACTTAACAACAACAAAATATTTTACGTAACTGTGATTTAGCTTAGATATTTATTTGATTTTAGTTTTTAATGATGCCTACTATTCTTCATGCCTATTTTATCCCCAGAAGAAAGTAGGTGCATTATTGCTCTGGTTTTAAACTGAACTTGGAGGCCACAATAAGTCTGCATGCTTCCCTGAGACTTAGGGAAGTATTTCACACTCTTATTGCTGTTCTATTGCCTGTTGGAAAGTAAAATGTGTGATGTGACAAAGCTGCTATCTAAATATGTGTGTGACTCTTGGAAAAACTATCCTTTAGGCACAGATCTGGTGGGGTTTTTGGTGCTTACTGTCTTCTAAAAAAATGTCATTTCCTCTTAGGTTGGCCTTTTGTAAAATGGAAAGTGGAAAGATGAGATGGAACAAAGCAGTGAAATATGATTACATACACCCTGAATGGGTGAGACCTTTACCTTCACTGTGAAACCATAGAACCAACCCCTACACACAACTACTTCTTCCTCACAATCACCTTCATTTGCTGCACGTGCAGCTTGTAAACCATAGAAAAGGTATCAAGCCTTTCTTGCTCTAAAGCAGGGCTAGAGAATGTCCAGCAGCCCATGAAATCATTTGGTCTGGCCTTGACAAGGCAACCGCAATACTAGCCATCACATTGTTGTTGTTCTTGTTAAGTGCCAGTGACCCTGTGTAGGGTTTCCGAGGAGCGGCTGGTGAGTTTGAACTGCCGACCTTGCCGATCAGACCAACCTTGAGGTTGTGCACTTATCCTAAGCACCATATCAGGATTCCAGCCATCACATTGGTTATGTGCTGAGGAGTTGGTTCCTACTTATAGCAATCCTGTATAGGGTTTCTGAGGCTGTAAATCTTTATGGGAGCAGAAAGCCTCATCTTTTTTCCCGCATAACAGCTGGTAGTTTCGAACTGCTGACCTTGAAATAGCAGCCTGATTCTTACGCTACCAGAGCTCCTAGCCATCACATTAAGGGTGAGTTAATTTAAATTTTTGACCAAATGTAACAGGTTAATTTGTAAGCTGATAATTTTGTATGGCCAGCTAATAATGTTATAAATATCCAAGTAGCCCTTGGCAGAAAAAAGGTTCCCCACCTCTGCTGTAAAGTAAGGCTAAATAAGAACCTCATGCACCTGTTCAACTCACCTTCCGATTCAATTTAAATATAATTAGAAACTGATGGCATTCGTAACCTGGGGACTGTCTGTGCTTATATAAAGGGAAAGAAAATGCATTTCCACAAATTTTTACTAATGAAATTTATAATACAATAATGATAATTGAATATAATTTAAAATTTTATAATACTGTTTACTACTGAGAAAAATGGATTTCTTTTGGGGGGTGATAACTTTTTGAATTGGGGGTCAAAGTTAGTTTTTCCCTTCATCACAGTAATTAGAAATGGTCATTCTACAAGATCTTTCTTAGCTTGTGGACTGTACAAAAGCAGGTATACTGGATTTGACCTGTGGACCATAGTTTCCCACCCCTACTCCAGGTTCATGTTCTCAAACAGACTGTGGCTTTCTCCCCCATGGTCTAGCTCACCATCATGATGTGAATACCTCCTTGCCAGGACGGAGTACTGATGAGTCCGTGGAGGTAGAGAGTAGCTCATCATTCGCCAGCCAGAGAAAGGTATGCCACTGTGTGACATTTTTGTTAAATGGAAAGGGAAATGGCCTCCTATAGGTGATGAGAGTAGCTTATGGAACAACCTTAGGGGTTCACCCACATGCAGGAATCTGCAGAGGCAAATGAAGAGAAGCATGAAAGGGATATGCAGAAATAGTCATTGTGTGTGGCTGAAGTTTTTTAGGCAAGTAGCAAGACATGAAAAACTAAATGTTTAATATTATTTAATTGTAATTTAAATATTTATGTGACTAAACCAAAAACGAAATCCATTGTCATCAAGTCAATTACAACTTAGAGCGACCCTGTTAATGAAATGTGCAAAAATCTGGAGTCAGAAAACCAAAAGGGAAGAGCACTCTCAGCATTTCTCAAGCTAGGGGAACTGAAGAAAACATTCAAGCTTCGACTTTGGTTATTGAAGGATTCTCTGGGCAAATTATTGTATGATGCAGAAAGCATCAAAAGAAGATGGCAGGGATGGGCAACTTGGACATTGGCTACCCAAAATGGGGGGCGGGGGGCTACAAAGGCAAGAAGTGACTGGCTTACAAGCTTTCAAGAGGGAACCCAGAGCCAGGGGGCCTGGAGGAAGGCAGAATCTCCAGTGAGTACTATCCAGTCTGTCTAGGCGGAGATAATGAAATGAAATGAAAATGGGTCTCTTGAGATACAATAGTGAATAATTGTTATCAAGACTGATTGTGAGGGTTGGAAATGTAAAGGTAGACATTTTATAGCAAGGAAGGGAGTGTGATTGACTTTGCAGTCTAGGAGCAGAGGTCCCTGGGACCATCAAGGGAGAAGAGCAGAGAGCGGGACCCTACCCAGAGAAGCAGTGATGCCTGAGATGGAGGCAGAGACAATGACGTGGAGCGATGGAGCAGCTGGAGACTTTAGATCCAGTGAGGGAGAGCGACTGTGTGCTGAAGAACACTGTGTGTTCTCCCATGTAAACTATCATATAATTCACAATAAAACAAAAAAATAAAAAAGAAGATGGAAGGAATGCACAAAGTCACTGTACTAAAAGGAAATAGTTGATGTTCAACCATTTCAAGAGGTAGCATATGATCAAGAGCATATGATACTGAAGGAGGAAGTCCAAGGTGCATTGAAGGAATTGAAAGAACAAGGCACCAGGAATTGAGGGAATACAAATTGAAATCTTTCAAGAAAGTGAGGTAGCACTGGAGACACTCACTCATCTCTGCCAAGAAACTTGGAAGACAGCTATCATGGCCGAGTGATTGGAAGAGATCCGTATTTGTGCCCATTCCAAAGAGAGGTGACTCAACGGAATGCGGAAATCATCGGACAATATCTTTGATATCCCATGCAAATAAAATTTACTAAAGGTAATAAGGAAACGGCTGCAAACATACATTGACAGAGAACTTCCAGAGGTTCAAGCCAGATTCAGAAGAGGCCATGGAACGAGGAATGTCTTTGCTAATGTCCAATGAATCTTGGCTGAAAGCAGAGAATACCAGAAAGATGTTTACCTGTACTTTATTGACTACACAAAGGCTTTTGATTGTGTGGATCATGACAAGCTATGGACAACATTGTGAAGTATGAGTATTCCGAACACTAAATTTGTACTCATTAGGAATCTGTACATGGATCAAAAGGCAATTGTTCAAACAGAACATGGGAACACCGAATGGTTTACAAATTAAGAAGGTGTGTGACAGAGTTGTATTCTTTCACCTTATTTATTCAACCAGTATGCTGAGCAAATAATTCGAGAAGCTGGGTCATATGAAGAAAAACGTGGCATCAGGAATGAAGGAAGACTCATTAACAACCTGTGCTATGCAGATGATACAACCTAGCTTGCTGAAAGTGAAGAGGACTTAAAATACTTACTTATGAAGATCAAAGATCACAGCCTTTGGTATGGATTGCATCTCGATGTAAAGAAGACAAAAATCCTCACCACTGGACCAATAAACAACATTCTTATCAATGGAGAAAAGATTGAAGTTGTCAAGGACTTCTTTCTTCGTGGCTCAACCGTCAACGCTCATGGAAGCAGCAGTCAAGAAATCAAACGACATATTGCATTAGGCAAATCTGCTGCACAAGACCTTTTTAAAGTGTTGAAGAGCAAAGATATCAGCTTGATGGCTAAGGTGCACCTGACCCAAGCCATGGATTTTCAATAACATCAAGTGCATGCGAAAGCATGAGTAAGGAAGTGAATAAGGAAGACTGTAGAAGAATTAATGCTTTTGAGTTATGGTGTTAGAGGAGAATATTGAAAGTGCCATGGGCTGCCAAAAGAACCAACAGATCTGTGTTGAAAGAAATGCAGCCAGAGTGCTCCTTGGAGGCCAGGATAGCCAAACTTCTTCTCTCATACGTCAGACATATTGTTAGGAGGGACTAGTCGCTGGAGAAGGATATCATGTTTGGTAAAGTGGAGGGTCAGAAAAGGAAAGGAAGACCCCCAGCGAGATGGATTGGCAAGGTGTCAGCATCAGTGGATTCAAGGGTGGCAACGATTGTGAGGTTGGCCTAGGACTGGGCAGTGTTTCATTCTGTTGTGCATAGGGTTGCTATGAGTCGGTACCAATTCAGTGTCACCTAACAACAACAACATTAAGACAGAATTGTTGTTAAGTGCTGTCAAGTCAGTTCCGACTCATAGGGGCCTTGTGTAGGGTTTCTGAGGAGTGGCTGGAGGGCTTGAACTTCCAACCTTGCAAGTAGCAGTCTAGCACTTGTCACTCCAGGACCCAATATGACAGAGTAGAACTGCCCTACAGGGTTTCTGAGGCTATATACATCTTTATTCAATCTGACTGCTTCATCTTTCTCCCATGGAATTGCTGATGAGTTTGAACTGCTGACCTTTTGGTTAGTAATTGAGTACTTTAACCATTGTTGACACCAGAGCTGCTTTATATGTGGCTGTTGTTACGTGCTGTAGAGTCAGTTCTGACTCGTAGTGACCCTGTACAAAGTTTCCTAGAGTGGCTGGTGGGTTTGAACTCCTTACCTTGTTGTTAGCAATCTAGTGCTTATCCTATAGTGCCACACCAAGCTGAAAAATGTGGCTGAAAAATAATGAGAGTGTCCAGTTTTGTGATACCCTTCCCTTTAGTGGACTGTCCTTAGCCACACTGCATACTGCCCCAATAACAGTGACTGTAGCAGCACTAGTCCTGAAGAGAGCTGCTTTAATAAATAAATAAATAAATAAGAACTACTGGCTATTCATATATCAGTTTGGGGGCTCCTAAAGAGATGTTTTTAAAGTATTTGAAAATGATTGTGTATTTTCTTCTGAAATATTTGAGACACATCCTGACAGTCTTGTTTTTGTGATAAATTTACTCTGAAACGTGTTTTACAAACTAAAGGTCAGCTGCAGTCTGGCTTTTCAGAATTAATGATGTTTGGCCAGACTTACGCTGTTGTGTAGTTCCTGCTTAGGTCTTATGGATGCTTGTAGATGTTTTTCGTTTATAGTTTTATATATAAAGCTCTAGTGAAAGTTGTAGCTTTTCTCCTTCTTCTAAACTTGAGTAGAGTTGGGAAGGTGGTAGTAGTAGGAGTTTACAGGGAGATGGTAGAGTGAATGCCTAATCTGGTTAGACAGCTCAAACCCAACTGATATACTCATAAATCTTTTGTTTTTTGAGACTCTTAAGTTTTGTTGTTCCTTTATTGTTTTAAGATTCTAGTTCTGTATAACTGACTTTTTTTTTTTCTTCAGCATTTAGTCTTAATCATTCCAACTTCTCCTGACCAAGTTTAATCTTAATTATCTATAAATATGCACCATAATGAAGGGTGTGTTTTTGAGTAGGAAGCCAATTACTTTTTCCTCTTGCAGTTTTAATTAAATTTACCTCTGGCTGCCTATCTCACCTTTATTTCCAGTCTCTACGTAACAGACTAGAAGAACAACAGATATTGTTTCCCTACTTGTTCCTGAGTTCCGAAAACAATACTTCCCCTTCTCACCTTAATAATAAAGCTAGATGATTTCACATAGTGGCACATTTTTACAAGCCTTTTATACAGTAAATAATCAGGGAGGGATGTGTCCAAAAGTCTAATATAGGAGGGATTTGTCAGAGTTCAGCTGTGTTATAAAGTATATTTCATCTGTGATCAATCTTCCACAACACTTCCTACTTCTGTTCCCCAAACCCCTATAAACAGAAGATTGGATTGCTCTGTCATTCATTTATGGGAGTGTCAGAAGCAGAAGAGCTAAATTCCATTTAAAAGAGGCAGAAGCAGCCTCTTGCTGACTGTCTTCCAGAATGATCCTGCTTCCTAGCATCCAGTTACTACCGAATGGCTTCTGAACCATGACTCCCAACTGGTTCATCTTTCCTTTCCTTGAACCCAGTTCTTGCCTGGTACTTTATTCTAGCTGTGGCCTAAATAACCTGTAAGTACAGCTGTCACCTCTCCCTCGCTTAAAAAAAATCTTCAGTAGCTTTACCTCTGGGATCACCTGGGATATTGTTACCTAGTGATAGCCCCTGTCTGGTTTTCAGTCTTTTTGTCATTTTCTCAATTTGTTTTTATTGAGTTTTGTTTTTATGCCTCAATATGCCAGGCACTGGGGTTACAATGATGAACCAACATCAGTGCCTGCCCTAAGAGTATTAAGAATGTCAAAAGAAACATGTAATAAATTTTACTGGTATTTTTCTTTAACCCAAGATATCTAGCATATTATAATTTCAACAATAGCACTTGCCACATTTCAAGTGCTCAGTAGAAGGTCTAAATGCAGAGCTAGATAAGGAAATGACACAATAATTTGTTTTTACTTAGGGAATTATTTTTTGCTAGATTATAAATTCCATGATAATGCATGGACATTATCCTGTTTTGCTCACCATTGTATCTCTAAAACCTAGGTTAGTACTGGGCACATAGTAGATACCAGGTGGAAATACTAAATCAGTGCAGCGTGCTATGGGAAAACCTAGGAAGAGTAGCTATCCCATTCTGGAGGAGAGGTGGGGAAAGATGTGAAAGGGCTTCCCTGAGGAATGGTTGTCTCTAAACTAGCTTGCAAAGTTAGAATAGAAGTTAATGAGTCAAGAAGTAGGGAATATACTCTAATGAGGGGAACTGAGTATGAAACCTCTTAGAAGTAAAAGTTGACCATGTAATAAGTAGTTCATTATGACAGAAACTTGGGGTTCAGTGAAGGTGGGTGTGAATGCCCAGAGATAAGGCTAGAGAAACGTGTAGGGATCAGGTCACATAATAAAAAGACTTTTAAAGCTATGCTATAGACATTATCATGAGCACAGCAGGGAACCTGTCTCTTTTCTTAAGTATTTGTTACTAACAAGTGGTTGTTTCTCCCTAGCTCATAGGGCATTTTTAATAAAAAATATTGACTACACTTTAATGTTTATATAGAGCCTAACTAGATTGTGTTCCTGTCTTCTGTTGTCTGTGGGAAAGTTTAGTAAAAAGGATTGTGTTTTATTATTTGAATGCAAACTAGACACTCACTGTTCTAACTAGTTCCCAAATTCTCTCAAACTGCTAGCCTCAGGATGTTCATTAGATCAGATATTTTTCAATAATAGCTCTGCACCCAAGGACTGGGAATTTCAGCTGAGCTTTGATGAGTGTACTGAGCTGTATCGTATGTGAGAGCTGTGCTTTCTGACACTCGGTCGATAGTTTCAGAAACTGTGGTGTTTCTGACATGACCCTGAACAAATCTATAGTCTGATCACTGGCACAGAGCACAGGCCCCCTGGAATTCACTTTCATATCTCAAGAGAAGGTCAAGAATGGATTAGCCATCACCAGCACAGAAATCAGAATTAATTCGCTACAAGAATTTTTTACTTACTTAGTATTAATTTTTACCTATCCTTTTCTTTAGCCTGCTAGAAAATAAAGCCTTTTATTATAACTTTTGTTTGAATTATAATCAATCTATTAAATACCTGCTGCCTTGTGACATTATTCCTATTTCATTTTTAACATCCAATGAAAAATTTTGATGCTGCTATTAAATATGGGTTCACGAGCTGATGTAGGAAGGCTGAAAATTCATAGTCTTTATCTTTGTGTGGTTGTGCTCTTTTAGATGGTTGTTGTTGTTGTTAAATGCTGGACAGTCAGTTCCAATTTAGCAACCCTGTATAGGGTTTCCAAGGAAACTGGTGGATGTGAACTACTGACCTTGTGATTTATACCGGCCTTGCGATCCAGTGCATTATTCTGCAGCGCCACACCAGGACACCTTTTAGATAGTTGTTGTTGTTAAGTGCCTTTGAGTCAGTTCCAACTCATAGCAACCCTGTGTAGGGTTTCCAAGGAGCGACCAGTGAGTTTGAAATGCCGACCTTGCGGTCAAGTGCTTATCCTACAGCGTTACGCCAGGACTCCTTTCAGATGATAGGCCATTGCAATTGCTGTTTTTTAAATCAAAACTCAAAATGCCTTGGCCTGGGGGCTCAGGACTGTAGTGTCAGGGGACACCATAGTCAATTGGTTAAACAATCCATAAAAACAATGTTATACATCCTACTTTTGGTGAGTAGTGTCTGGAATCTTAAAGCTCATGAGCAGCCATCTCTGGTGCCAACTATTTGTCTCTCCATGTTTGGAAGAAAGAAGAGTGATGAAAATTGAAGATGATTGGAATCAACTAGTCCAGTGAAGCAGTGGAGCAGGTGTACATCAGTCACCACAACTCTGAACCCAAAAGAACTAGATGGTACCTGGCTGCCATTATCAACTGCTCTGAAAGGGATCACATTAGAAGCTCCTGCATAAGTGGGAGAAAATGTGGAACAAAGCTCAGAATTATATATTTTTTTAAAAGACCAGGCAAAAGAGACTAGGAACCTGAGACTATGACAACCCTCCACCACCCACCCTTCAGCCAATTTTCAGCGAAGCAGTAGAAAATAGATACATAGTGGTGACCACAGCACTAGTAAAGTATGCTCACCATGGAATGGTCAAGCATTCAAGATCAAAAAGTCAACATTTACCTAAGGACAAAGTTTGAGAAGGGATGGGAAGGTGGGTAGAATGGAAATAGGAACCACAGGGAGGAAGCAGGATGAACTGTTTTTGCATGGAGGGGTTTATTATCATTGACATGAAACCAAGTTGTTGTTGAGTGTAAAACTGATGATCTTGTCTGTAAATCTTTACTCAATTCACAATAAAAAGCTAAAAAGAACTCTCAAAATGAATAATAAATAATAGCTATTGCTGTGATGCAGTAGGATAAACACTGAACTGCTAACTGCAAGGTTGGCAGTTCAAACACACCAGCCGCTCCTTGGAAACTCTATATGTGGTTACTATGAGTTGGAACTGACTAGATGATACTTAACAACTGTTATTGAGTGCCTCCTGTATACCAGATACTGGGGTAGGTGCTGCCTTTGCAGTTTTTCATAGTCTCGTGATTGGTATAGCCATCCAAGTGTGACACCCCATCCTCCCCAATCAACGATGACTAGAAGTTGCCTTACACCCATTGTGCTTCTATACTGTGTTGTTTAATTGAGTTGAAAGAAAATGTCACCTCTTTATCATTTGTGAACATTCGATAGCATTACCTGTATGGGATCTCATGGTTTTCTCCTGTCTTGGTTCAACTGTTGTCATATGCCTGTACCCACTCTTAAGTAGATACACACTGGTGGTGGTGGTTATGTGCCATGGAGTCGGTTCTGACTCGTAGTGACCCTGCACAGGGTTTCCGAGGCTGTAAATCTTTACACGAGCAGAACGCCTCATCTTTCTCCCATGGAGTAGCTGGTAGTTTCGAACTACACTACAGTAATGTTAATGGCAGCACTTAGCTAAAGCATAGTATATGATGGTATACATTATACTTTTACATTCATTATCTTATATCCTACCAATGTCTTGATTTGGCAAATGAGCTTAAGGGAAATTTAATTACAATAACATTTGATTGTTGTTAAGTGCTGTCAAATAGGTTCCGACTGATAACTACCTTGTATTAAGGTTTCCAAGGGGTGACTGATGGGTTTGAACTGTGTACTTTGTGGTTAGCAATCCAGTGCTTATTCTACAGTGCCACACCAGGACTCCAAACATAATAATTATAATACTAATACTATAGTAGTAGCTGGCACTGTGGGTTAGGCATTGGGCTGCTAGCCAAGTTCAGCAGTTTAAACCCACCAACTACTCTGTGGGAGAAAGATGAGGCTGTGTGTTCCTGTAAATATCTGCATTCTTGGAAACCCTACATAAGGTTGTTATGAGTTTCAATTGACTCAGTGGCGTTGGGTTTAGGTTGGTTTCCCTGTGTCTCACCACATCACCTTAATCACTTCTTCTATGTATAGTCCTCCCATTCTGTAATTGGGGAGGGCACAATGGGCAGTTCCTGCAGGCAGGCATATCATGGAATCGTTCTGATATAGAGGGAAAGTCGAGATGTTTTAGAAGTAGAGTTTGTCCATGTTCAACTCGTCTCACAGCAGAAGGGTAATCTTTAGGTACTGTTGGCAGGAGGCAGTTTGTGTGCTTCAGTGAATGAAACAAAGTGAGGAGTTGGTGTTTAGTGGTTACCAAGAAAACTTAACTTAGCTCACTTGTGCAGTTTGAAAACCAATCTTCCACACTAAAGACTTTGTCCCACAGAAGAACGCCACCCCCCGCGGCACCCCCCCAGGTGCCTAATAGAATTGAGCCTCCAGAGTGGTCACTGTATGTAGTCCTGATCTAACTGCTAACATATGTTTTGATTCGTATATTCTCTTTATTTTAGGCTTTGGATGTGGACCGGATGGTTCTTAACAAAATGAAGAAATCTGTGAAGGCAATAAACATCTCTGGACTGGGTGAGTACACATTCTTTCCTAAAGGTTTCCTGGTTGGAAAACATTGCATTTGAAGTTCATAATTGTAATTGGCCTTAATGAATAATCAACCAAATTACTTTTACTGAGCAAATTATAGAGGTGAGTTAGGATGTTTCTTTTTCAGAAATGAGGTTTTCTGTTTTGTTTTTGCTAATAGTCTAGCTCTGGTATAGGATTTTGTCTTCTTACCCTTGTGTCCTTTCCAACCCTGTCCCATGTTGTGCTTCCTGTTCTCCAAAGCACAGCAGACTTTCTCCTGACAGCCTCACATGAACCTGCTTTGTCAAATTGATTGATAAGGACAGCAGACGTATACTTGCCCCTGGTATTTGGGTTGTACTGTGGCACTGTAGGATCAGCACTGGACTGCTAACCACAAACTTGGTGGTTCAAACTCACCAGCCACTCCTTGGAAATCCTATACAGGGTCTCTTGTGAGTCAGAACTGACTCCATGGCATTTAGCAACAAATAATAACACAATTTAATAATACCTGAATGTTCTTTCCATCTCTTTTACCTGTTTAAGTCTTGCCTGTTTAAGAAGAAAATAAATATCAAAGCACTATCAAAATAATTATTTCATTCAGACCTATAAATATGCTTACATAAAAATAAAAGGCAATTTTTGGCTTATATATGGCATACCGTGCATTTGTTTGCGGCATGTCTGTTCCCCATGCACAAAACCTTAGAATGATAGAAACGTTGTTTGTTTTTTTTAAGATCATTAAGCGACTATGTAGTTTCATTAGAAACAAGAACGTGGCGTTCTTGGGAGACTAGAAATTGCGAGGAATCCCAGTGAGATTGAAAGACAGGTTTGCTGGGTTGAAGAGAAGACCACCTCTGGAAGCGCACTAATGCTTAAGGCATCAGACACACTGTGGAGCTGGGGGTTGTTGGCAGCTCACAGAGCCATCAGGGCACTTCATATCTGTATACTGTACCCTTTGACCCTAGTGGTATCTTCTCTTAGTGAAAATAGTGATTGGAGCAGTGAGTCCTGGTATACCTTAAACTGAAAGGCGCAGTGATTAAAGTGATTTGAAAATCCAGAGATCGCTGATCCAAACCCCCCAGCTGTTCCATGGGAATAAAGTGTAACAGGAATTACCAGTGCATTTAGGAATATATTTAACAAAGTATGTGTAAGAGCTTTCCACGGAAAACTACAAAATACCGCTGATAGAAATTGGTTGTTGTTGTTAAGTGCCATTGAGTCGATTCCACCTCATAGCAACCCTGTATAGGGATTCTAAGGAGCAGCTAGTGGCTTTGAACCACTGACTTGAGGTTAGTGGTCCAGTGCTTATCCTACAGCATCAGAAGACCTAAATATGAGATATTTATTTAAAGGAGGGATGGATTAGAAGAGTCAGTATTGGAAAGATGTCAGTTCTTCCCAAAATGATGTCAAGATTTACTACAATTCCAGTGAAAATCCCAGCTGGGAAAATTGTGATTTTAAATGTATATGGAAACGTATAGGACCTAGAATATCCAAAGCAAACTTGAAAAACAATAAAACAAGTTGGAAGATTTAAAATATTTGACTTCTAGTCTTACAAAGCTACAATGGTCAAGATTGTATGGTACTGACATGGGACAAACAAACAGATCAATAGAATCAAATAGTCTAGAAATAGGCCTGCATTCAAATGCTTTTTTATTTGTTAACTAAAAAAAATTTTCCAGCAAGGTTGTCAGTTGTCAAGGAAATTCAATGGGGGAAAGCAAATCTTAGACAACTGGTGCTAGAACAAATGAGAATTCACATGGAAACTAACATCTTACACACAGAATAATTCAAAATGAGTCATAGATTTAAATATGAAAGCTAAAACTGTAAAGCTGCTCAAACGAAAAACCTGAGAGCATCATTGCAACCTAAATTAGACAAAGGTTTCTTAGGATACAGAAAGCAATAACCGTAAAAATTTGTTTTGATAAATTTGACTTTATCACATTTTTAAATCTGTCTGCTCATCAAAAGATCCATTAAGAATAGCCTAACATTTGAAGACCTCAAAAATCAATAAACTGAAGGACTTGTACTTGAGGGAAACCAAAATAATAGGGTAGAACAGGACATATCCTCAAGGAAGTAAGAGAGGTTATTAAATTACTGAAATGGGAAAAGGTAGTAATGAAAAAGAACCCAGAAAGACTTGGAATTGTATCTGTGTGTATTTGAAATAAAAATTAAAATGAGCTGAGTGGCAGATGACACATGTTTGAAAGGGAATTAGTAAGGCTGTGAATTTCCTGAATATAGCACAAAGAGTTAAAGAGATAGGCAATATAAAAGAAATTAAGAGGCTTGGAATATAGATGCTGAAGGGTTGCCAGTATCCACTTAAAAGGAGTTCCAGAAGGAAAAAAAAAGAAAATGGTAAAAGAACAATTTTTAAAGGGAAAAAAGATGTTATTAAGTGCCATCAAGTTGGTTCCGACCCATAGTGAACCTGTATAGGGTTTCCAAGTAGTGACTGCTGAGCTTGAACCACTGACTTTGTAGTTCAGACGGCTTTGCAGTCTGGCGCATTAACCCACAGCACCTCACCTTGTAGTCCAGTGCATTAACCCACAACGCCACACCAGAATTATAATAGTTATAAAATAGCTACTATTATTTTATATAGTTTTATAGTCCTAGTGTAGTGTTGTAGGATTAATGCACTGGACTGCAAGGTTGGTTTGAACTGCTAGGTCTGTGGTTCAGTTCACCAGCTGCTCCTTGGAAACCTTTTACAGAGTCACTATGGGTCGGAACTGACTGAAGGCACTTAACCACAACATACTATTTTGGAGCATGGTGGCTGCATAGTACAAGCATTGGACTGTGAGCCACAAGGTTGCCAGTCTGGACCCACCAGCCACTCTGCGGGAGAAAGATGAGGCTTTCCTCTCATACAAAGATTTACAGCCTTGAAAACCCTACGTGGGGTTGCTGTGAGTCAGAACCGACTCAATGGCACTTAACAACAAATATGCATTTAATGTAGACTCTGATGTGGTGCTGTAGGATCAGCACTGGACTTTGAACCACATGGTCAGCAGTTCAAACCCACTAGCTGCACCTTGGAAAGCCTATATAGGGTTGCTGAGTCAGAACATATTGGACAGCACTTAACAGCAACATCATTGTTGTTGACAGCAACATAGTTTAAATAATTCCCAGAACTTAATAAACATCCATGATCTCAGATTGAGAAATCATTGAATTATGCAAAGCAAATTTTCTATATGTGTGTGTGTGTTGCCGTTGCTGTTAAGTGCCATCCAGTTCATTCTGACTCATAGTGACACCCTGCATAGGGATTCCAAGGAGCAGCTAGTGGGTTTGAACTTCAACCTTGTGATTCGCAATCCAGTGCTGATCTTACAGTGCCACACCAGGAGTCCATATATGTGTGTTTGTATGGTGGTGGTGGTGATGTGCCATGGAGTTGGTTCCGACTTACAGCAACCCTGTATATGATTTCTGAGGCTGTAACTTTACGGGAGCAGAAAACCTCGTCTTTCTCCCTTCAAATGGCTGGTAGTTTCACACACATGCATACACATGAGAGGGCTTTAAAAAGTTTGTGGGGAAATTCCATTATCTTTTGATTCCTATTTTCTGTGAACCTTTTGAAACCCTTTCATATATATCAAGACATGTCTTAGCTGAAACTTCAGAACATCATGGGTATAGAGAAAACATAAAAATTATCAAGAGAGAGGAAATTTTTAGAAAAATATGCAAAAAATTACTCTTCTAGGACTTTGTGTTGTTGTTGTTAAGTCCTGCTGAGTCAGTTCCAACCCATAGTGACGCTGTATAGGGTTTCTGAGGAGCAGCTAGTGAGCTTGAACCACTACCTTGCAGTTCGAATGGCTTTGCATTCTGGTGAATTAACCCACAGTTCTGGTAGCGTAGTGGTTACAAATCGGGCTGCGAACC
>NW_006408576.1:17441164-17452799 GCF_000296735.1 Chrysochloris asiatica
GCATCATTCTCCCACACCCCCACCCACCCACCTATGAGGAGGTGCTGCTACTCTTACCTAGTGGGTGGAGGCCCTGAGGTGTTTGTAAACATTCTACAATGCACAGCACAGCTCCCAACAAAGAATTATTCAGCCCAAAACAGTAATATTGCTGAGGTTGAGAAACCTTCCTTTAGATGTTAAAAGAAAAGAAAAAAAGAACAAAAAAACACCCCACCGTATTCGACTTGCCAGTACAAAATTATTGATTGATTGATTGATCTGGAAACTACTAGTTTTGTGTAAGAAGGAATTAGAATTAGTTTTCACTGATAATATCTAATTATTCCGTATTAAGACAAAGAAAATTGGTCTGGTAGTACTTCTGAGAATCAGTCAGTGAAAACCCTGTGCTCTAAGTCACAGTGGTCCAGTCTGAATCTTGGGGTCTCCATGAGTCAAGGGCCTACTCCATAGTAGCTAACAACAAGTCAACCTATTTAAGGGATTTTTTTTTTTTTTTTTTAAAGAAATCAACAAGGAAAAGAATATAAAGTTCTTTTAAAAGAGCCTTTAGCTCTTTTCTGGGAAGAATTGAAGGGTTGGGAAAGAGGAATAAAGGTGGTTTTAATTTTTTTGAACACCATGTGCCTATGTTTTCTACACATGAATCTGATTTTTATAACACACAATTTTCATTATACAAATGTGGCCTCTGAGAACCCGAGATTTAAGGGACTTCCAGAACTATAAGCAGCTTTTTCTTGCAGGTTCAGTGTTGTTTTCTGAGCCTGCTTTGTTGTGTCGTCAGCCCAACCTTCAAGATTTCAAGAAGTCACACAAAAATAGGCTATTCAGTTTTGTTAGCTAACACCTGATTTCAAAAAGTCCCCAAGAGATTTTTTTTTTTTTTTCCTTCTTTACTTGTGTTTTTTAAGTTTATAATGTAAGGGTCGTATTTAGTGTTATTTTATATCTGGTCAAGTTCAAAATTAATTTTATCGTATTGTTGGAAAGGCTGTTCTTATCTGAAGTAAAAACGAAATCAGTTGCTTCTTGTGTAGACCTTGGTTCCAGGACTGCAGCTAGTTTGAGGGGCAACAGGGAGCTGTGTGTCCTCACAAGGCTAGCCCCAGCTGTGTAGCTTATAAACAAACAGGGGGAATGTGTCATACTTTGATGTCAGGAAGTTAGCCTTTAAGGGCTCTCACTTAACTTAAACTTAGCTTAAAGGGCTAACAAGGTCAGTAGGCATCATTCTCCCACACCCCCACCCACCCACCTATGAGGAGGTGCTGCTACTCTTACCTAGTGGGTGGAGGCCCTGAGGTGTTTGTAAACATTCTTTAACTTAAAGTTAGCCTTTAAGCAGCTCTCACTTCTAATTTGCCTTTCTGACCTATATTGCTGAGCTTGTGCCACAAACCTCATTCCTTTACTTGCCCCCCAGAGTGATTTTCTAAAATACAAACCCAGCGAGGTGACTTCTCTGCTTACAACTCAGCAGTGTCTTCTCACTGTCCACAGTGAAGTTCAGGAACACGGGAATGGCTCCTATGTGGGCCTCTGGTCAGTGACTCCTGCCGAATACCAGGGAAGGTGTTCTTTCCCATGTACTACCTGCACCCAGACTACCTGTCCAGAGCTTCTTCCAACTCCTCCTACTCTTGTTTGAAACAACTTGCAGTTTTTCCCAGTGTGTCTTGTTCTATACCTTCTTCCTTCTGAACATCCTCATCTAGCTGCTGGAAATGCAGTTTTGTCACTTTATCAGAAGAAATTTGAGGGCTAAGGAAAAAGCTGAAAAAAATGTGTTCAAAATCATATAACTAGAAGAGACAGGGCCAGAGTTTGAACCTCAGCTCTTTGTGGTACCCCAGCCTGTGTTCCTTTTGAGGTATCACACTTTACTGCCTACCCATTAGTCTAACTGTGGAGAGGGCGCTCCTATGTTTGCCTTCTATTACTATACAGGACTCCCCTGCTGTCCAAAAGTAGAGTGCCCCTGGGAAACCTTTCATAAGAGGAAATGATGTAAAGTGAAAAAGCAAGTACCATTCATTTCTATGGGAACATTTTTGAGCATTCCCAGACCCAGAAATAGGCTATCAAATCATACCAAATAATACATAACTGTCAAATAATGTCAGCATGTTGTAAAGGCAGGAACAATATGATAAGTGTACAATCTATATAAAGTAGAAATAATGTATGTATAGTGTAGTTCCATGGGAAGGAGTTTGGCCATGCCATTCTCAGTGTTTGGGGTGCGTCCTTCCTTTTTAAAAACTTGTTGCAAAATAAACACTGAATACTAACTTTGCTTTTCATCTTTTTTCTTAAAACTGAAACTCCTCTTCAGATTTCTCATCATTAGTTAAAATAGATAACTGCAAAAAATGGCACCAAACCATCCTCCCACAACTCTTTCTACTTAGCTAGGTTTGATAATTCACTATAATGACCACACAGAACTCAGACACCACACTCACAGTTAAGGGGTTTATTAGGGAAGGTAACAGGCTATAATTCAGGATCAGAAATGCTTGGGGCAAGTTCTTCCGGTCAGGACAACCTCTCCTCAGCTCTGACCACACGCAGGCTTCTCTGTGCCTGAGCAGTGTTACAGAGCTCTTTTCAGGCTGCTGATAAATGCCCATAGGACACATTACTCCACCATAAGCTTCAGTCTGACAGCACTCAGCTCTAGCTCTGTAGTTCAGCAAATCTACCTTCCCAATTAAGAGTCTGGAGGCACCCCAGTCTGCAAGCAAGCCCCCTGCCTAAAGTCCCCCAGTTTATGTGCTCTGTGGACACTTGTCTCTTGTTTTGGCTCTTTGTTCTGCTGCTGCTGCTCCTCTGCTACTCTGTGGTGTCACAGCTTTCCATCCCTTGGTTGAGAACATTCATTATGCAGAGATCTTAGGGTCCAAAGGATGTGCTTCACTCTGGGCTCTTCTTTTTTGATGGTAGTGAGATCCTCCCCTTTCCTGCTTCTGAGATGATTTATTTTATTATCACTTTAGAATCCCAAGTTTTTACTATCACAGTTAGCCCTGTTAACCACTCACAACTGGTTCATACAATCGTTCAGCACCTTCCCCCACCTTTTCATATCAACACCCATCAGGAAAAAGTAGTTTGGTGAGAATTACCAAAACGCTGGCTAGAAGAGACTTGAAGTAGTTCATTGTACAACAGGTACTAACATAGGTATTTATTTAGTAAAAGGGAAGTGCTGTAAAGTGAACTTTCAAAAAGCAAGGGATAACTACATATTATGTCATGCTAAGTTTGAGGGATTATAATGTCATGGCAGTGATTTTTTTAAAAGGCAGCATTTTGTTGTTGTGAAGCGCCATTAAGTCGATTCCGTCCCATAGCAACCCTATGTATAGGGTTCCGAGGAGCAGTTAGTGAGCTTGAATTGCCGACCTTGCAGTTCAAATGGCTTTGCAGTCTGGCGCATTAACCCACAGTGCTGTTGATCTTGAAATCTTTATTTCAGAACAAGTGTCATCTACTTCAAAATAGTCAACTTGAAGAAGCTCTGTCCTTTTCCTGTGATGTTGCTGACATTGCGCACAGAGTTTTTGGAACTCCTTTCTAGAACTGCTCTTAGTAGCACGTTCTTTTCAATATATTTAGTAGGAGACTCTAAGAATAGATTACATTTTTTTGAACCAGACATCATTCAGAAAGAAGTCAGGCATATTCAATAAAAGATTAGGCTACTGGCTACCATAGTTGGTTAGGTACATTATAACTATAAATTTATTCTGGCTCTGAAGGCAGTTAGTTACGAAGAGAAGTTCCCCAAAATGATCGTTAAGAGTGTTCAGTGCCCCAAGGTAACTGTGTACAAGGATGGCACTCATTTTATGTGTGATTAAAATAGCAGGGGAAATAATTTAACATTTATGCGTCATATTGCAATATTAGGGATCTTGGTGTGCCACTGTAGGATGAGCACTAGACTGCTGACCCCAAGGTCGGCGGTTCAAATCCACCAGCTGTTCCTTGGAAACCTCATATAAAGTCACTATGAGTTGGAACCCACTTTACAGTATTTAACAACAATAACACAGCCATATTAAGAATCCCTGGTGGCACTGTAGGATAAGCACTGGACTGCTAACTACAAGATCGTCAGTTCAAACCCACCAGTCACTTTGTAAGAGAAAGATGAGGCTTTCTGCTCCTATGAAGATTTACAATCTCAGAAGCCCTATAAAAGGTTGTTATGAGTTGGAATCGACTCAGTGGCAGTGGGTATTACCATATTACCCCCAACCCCATCCCGCCCCCCCCCAAAAAAAAAAAATCACCCAGTAATATTCCAAACCCTTTGCCAACTTCATTGTGACCCCATGTTGTTATTAGGTGCTGTTGAGTAGGTTCTAATTCATAGTGATCCTGTATAGGGTTTCTGAGGCTGTAAATCTTTACAGAAACAGAAAGCCTTGTTTTTACTCTCATGGAGTGGCTGTTGGGTTTGAACTGCTGACCCTGGGGTCAACAGCCCAATGCTTAATCCAGAATACCCCAGAGCAACTTCCATTTACCTTTCTTAATTTCTTTAAGACTGATGCTTTTCTGGCCACTTTTCTGATTTGTCATGTTCCTGCTGACCTCTAACTAATCTTCAGCTATATACTCCAACCTCTCCTCTGGGTTGGCTGAGCTCTCAGTGCTTCATGAACACGTCATGATTATGTATCAGTGTCTCTTACCCAGCCCTGGTGTGTAAATATGCACTTACTGCCCCAGTGGACTTCTGGTGTGATGGTACAGCATAAGCGCAGGACTGCGAAGTTGCTTTGAACCACAAGATCAGCAACTCAAACTCACCAGTCACTCTTCAGAAAACCTAAATTGGGTCGCTGTGAGTTAGAACTGACTCAAAGGCACTCAACCAAAACAACTGCCCCAGTCACCTAAGACCTGCTCGTCCTTTTCCACCCATCTGTAGATCAGAAGTGTGAAATGAGTTTCAGTTGGCTAAAATCAGTGTGCCAGTAGAGTGGAGACTCTGGGGGCAGTGTCTGGTTATTTTCCTTTTCACGCTTGGTAGGTTCAACTGGTTAAGCCCACTCAGAGTACCTCAGAAGAAAGGCCTGGCAATTTGCTTTTGAAAAGGTCATAGCCTTGAAAACCTTAAGGGCCTCTTTCCATTTTCAAAGCCATCAATGGCCATTGGAGTTTTTCTCATGCTGTATCATTCCAACACTCATTCTCCTGCCTCCCTTTTTCACATTTAGTGTTGTAGTTAAGTGCTGTCGAGTCGATTCCCACTCAAAGCAACCCTATATAGGGTTTCCAAGGAGCAGTCTAGTGCTTGTGTATCCTGTAATTACATTGGGCCCATGCTGGGACCACTCTGATAATTCAGAATAATCTCTTATCTCAAGATCACCTGATCAATCTGCATTCATAATTCTGATAGCATATTCACAGAATCTCAGGATTAGGACCTAGATATTTTGGGGAGGGGGACATTATTCTGCCTATCACATCTCATCGCAGAATTTTTTTATTTTCAAATAACTTGTTATTGTAAATTGGGTGCAAGTTTACAAAGCAGATCAATTTTCTATTCATCCATTCACACACATTTTGTTTCATATCATTGATTCCAATCCCCACAATGTAACATCCCTTATGCTGCTTCCTCTCTGTTTCCCGTTTCCATTCTTATTTCTTTCCTACTTCTTCCTGCCCTCTGAACTCTGTTCTTGGGTAAATGCTGCGCTTTTTTGTTCTCAAATGATTGATTATTCTAAGGTGTGCATACCTCCTTAGTATTATTGCTCACCATATAGATCTCTCTGTTGCTTAGCTGGAGATTGAGCCAAGGAGGTGAGTTCAGTTCCAGATCTGAAGGGCGACTTAGGGCCATAGTGTTAGAGGTCCTCCAGCCTCTCACTGATCAGTAAGCTGGTCTTTTTTATGACTGAGGTTTGTTTTACATTTTCTCCCACTCTACCCTTGACATTCTAATATGACCCCTTTCAGAGCAGTTGGTAGTAGTAGCTGGGCAACATCTAGTTCTTCTGATGTTAGAGTCATGGAGGCTGAGGTTTGCATTGTTCATTTAGTCCATTGGTCTAATTGTTTCTGTGTGTCTTCAATTTTTCTTCACTCTTCTTGGCTCTGTGTAACTATTAACTATGGGAGAGACTAATATTACACCTTAGATGGCCACTCATGAGCTTTTAAGTTCTCAGTTACTACTCACCAAAGTAGATGAGAACATTGTCTTTGTGGACTATAATATGCCAATTGACATTGATAATCCCGGAGACTATGGTCCTGAGCCACAATCACAGAGACTCTTTCCTTCAAGGTGTTTAGTTGTGACTAAGAAATTTTCATTGACAGATTACAAAGTGAAATGTTTCAACAAACTGATGCAGCACTCATCTAGACGAGGCACTTATCTGTTCCAAAAAATTTGGAAGACAGTTACCTGGCCAACTGATTGGAAGAGATCTGTATTTGTGCCCATTGCAGAGAAGTGACCCAACAGAATTCATAAATCATTGAACAATAGTATTGATATAACATGGAGGTAAAATTTTGTCAAGATAATTTTAAAATGGCTACAACAGTACATTGACAAGGTGCTGCCAGAAACTCAAACTGAATTCAGAACAGGATATGACACTATGGATATCATTGCTCATGTTAGATGGATCCTGGCTGAAAGCAGAGACTACTAAAAAGATGTTTTCCTGTGCTTTATTGACTATGCAAAGTCTTTCTACCATTTGATCATGACAAGCTATGGATAGCATTGTGAAAAATGGCTATTCCAGAACCCTTACCTGTATTCATGTGGAACCATTACACAGACCATCTGTTTGCTTTTGTGACTAGTGCCGCAGTGGACATGGTGTGCATCTATTCATGGCTCTTCTCTATGATACATACCTAGTGGTGGTCACCTCTGAATTCTTGTCATGTTCATGGTGAATTCATTTTGACTCATCCATTCTTCAAAAGACTAAAACATACCCTAGCATCCAGACACTGTTTAAAATGTAAAGTACTGCTTTTAATGATCTCTAATGGTCTTGTCTGTACTGTTCTTCCTTCCTTCATTCAATTGCAAACCCTTTGAAATCAGGGACCAAATCTGGGAGACAGTGTAGTTTAGAGTAAAGGGCATAGATATTAGAATTCAAGAAACCTGGATTAAAAGTTATTGGTGGCACTCAAGTAATCTCTGATGTTAGGAAAAGTATTTAATCATTCTAAGCCTCAATTTTCTCATATGTGAAAAGGGACTATTAATATTTCATGGGACTGTTAGTGAGGATTAATTTATGAAAAGTGGCAGTGTTGCTATTAAGTGCTATAGAGTTGGTTCTGACTCACAGCAATCCTGTATAGGGTTTCTGAGGAGCAGCCAATGGGCTTGAACCACTGATCATGTGGTTAGCCATACGATGCTTACCCTATAGCGCCATTATGCTGAATGAAATAAGTCAACCACACATGGACAAATATTGTTGATACTCCTATTGTAAAACATCAAGAAAAGGTTTTCAAGCTACAAGAAACATTCTTTGATGATTCCCAAGGTGGGAGGGTAAATCATTAACTAGAGGGTGGTGGTGGCTAGACACACATTAACTTGGGTGAAGAGGAAGGCAGTATGTAAAATGAAAAAGGTAAGCAAAAAATGGTGAAGGCAAAGGAAGGCACTGGGAGGAATGCAAGAGTTAAAGGCAACAGCATCAATATCCTCTAGGTTCAATTCATATTATAAAGTAGCAGATAAAGTGTGGACACATAGTAAGTATGGTAGCTCTAAATATACTTCTTTTGTGCCCTTTACAGTAGTAAGCACAGGGGCAAATGTACAGTGATATGGTTCTGTACCTTTTACTTGGTTCTAACTCATACTGACCCTGCGGAGGGTTTTCGAGGCCATAAAATTTTGCAGGAATAGAAAGTTTCATCTTTTTCCCAAGGAGCAACTGGTACTGACCTTAAGATTACCAGCCCAACTCATTATCTGGTTCCTATTCATAGCGGCCCTATATGTAGGGTTTCAAAGAAGTGGCTGGTGGGTTTGAACCACCAACCTTGTGATTAGCAGGCAAGGTATTATCTTACAGTGCCACACCAGGACTTCAGATACACGATGGTGGCGGTGGTTGTTTGCTGCCAAGTTGTTTCTGATTCATAGAGACCCTGTATAGTATTTGAGGCTATAAATCTTCGGGGGTGCAGAAAGCCTCATCTTTCTCCTGCAGAATGACTGATAGATTCAAACTACTGACCCTGTGGTTAGCAGCCCAGCTTGTAATCCACTATACTACCAGGACTTCCCAGATACACAGCAGGTGCCAATAAGTATTCCTTTATAGATTATGTTTCTGATGTGAGTTCTTATACTGTCCTGTTTGTATAAGAGAGGAAAACTTAAAAATAATTTTAGATATAAGCAGTCTGGATTTGTGTGTGAGGATTTGTATAGAGTCATGTAGAAAGGAGATTTGAGATGTATTAAAGTAGGCATTTTATTCAAAGGGATAAATTTTATTCAAAGGCGTAAAGATTTTCCGTTTTCTTGACATGTACTGCTAAACTGCTTTCCCAAAACTCAATTTTCACAACAATACAGTACCAGTTTCACCATACTATTATGATTTAATTGTGTCTTCTTGGGATACTTTCTTAAGAAAAATAAACAGAAATATGGAAAGATAGATACATATACAAGATGTTCATAATTTATAATAGTTGTTATTAGTTGAATTGCAACCCCTTCCCCAAAATATATATTGTAAACTTCAACCCTTTACTTTTAGAGGTATCGTTGGTGGCATTGGGCATTGGACTGCTAACTCTAACCCACCAATCACACTGTGGGAGAAAGATGAGACTGCTTGCTCGTATAAAGATTTACAAGCTTGGAAACCCTGTCTAGGGTTGTTATGTGTCAGAACCAACTCAGTGGCAATGAGTTTAGTTTGGTTGTGTCTAAGGAGCCCTGGTGACACAATGGTTAAATGCTTGATTGCTAACCAAAAGGATAGTAGCTGAACCCAAAAGGTTAGCCGTTCAAACTCGCCAGCTGCCACAAGTCCCTCTATAGGAGAAAGGTGTAGTTGTCTGATTCTGTAAAAATTTACAGTTTTGAAAACACTGTGGGCAGTTCTACTCTGCCCTTTAAGGTTGCTATGAGTTGGAATTGACTCAAAGGCCGTGAATGGGTTTGAGGTTTTATACTTGTGAATGCAATCCCATTTGGGAACCTTGTTCTCTGGTCATGTTAATGAAGCCCTATCAATGCAGAGTGTGCCTTAAACCAAAGAGCAGATTCAGCACAGAAGTATGCAACTACAAATGGGGGAAAGATAGATTCCATGTGGAGATCTTCAAGGAACACCTAGTGAAAATGTTTTTTCACCAGAACAGACAGAGCTTTCTAGAACTACTGCCCTGAATTTAGACATCTGGTTCCCTAGACTGTGAGAGAATAAATTTTTGTTTTTCAAAGCTGCCTACTTGCGGTGATTCTTTTATAGCAACTCCAGCAAACCAAGACAATAGTGGAAAACTGAAAGCCGCCTATAACTCTATTAGGATATAGCTACTTGATAGAATTATGGTTACGTAGCAATGGGAAGAATGAAATCTTCAGGTAATACAAATAGGATATAAAATGTATATATGCCATATCTGATTTTAAAAAAAGATTATAACAAATGATGAAAAAGAAAAGAAAGTATTTGATACTCACAAATTTGAAGGTATAAACATTATAATAATTTTTAAAATTCGGACACTCATGGGGTGTTTATTGACCAACCTCTGTGCTCAACTTTACATACATCTAGTCCTCACAAAACACTATGAGACGGGTACTCTCAAGGATCCCGTTTAAAGATAAAGTAATTGAGGCACAAAGTAGTCATTTTCCCACGGGTTACATAGCTAGCAAATATAATTAGGAGTTGAGATTCAAAGCCAGATCTCTTTTCTTTATTTCTACTTTTGACCATTACTTACTTGTTGATATCCAGGCAGGATGTGAATGAGGATTCACAATGAAGAAAAACCAAGTAGTAACATTGTGGGAATACTAAACGACATCTGTCTGAACCATATCAAGCTTATGAGAAAAATAAAAACCAACTTTAGGTGTTTTTGGATGATTACAAGTTCAGTATGAACCAGTAGCATGACAAACTTGTTGAACAGGTGAGTCACAGACGACCTTAGTGGAGATGTTGTTGCTGTTAAGTGTTGTCGAGTTGGTTCCGACCCATTACAGGGTTTCTGAGGCTGTAAATCTTTACGGGAGCAGAAAGCCTCATCTTTCTCCTGTGGAGCAGCTGATAGTTTCCAACTGGTGACCTTGTTGTACTAAACAGAAGGTAGTTGTCTAATTTTAAATTCTAAGAGCAATAACATTTGAAGAGGGATCTCACAATTTAAGAGCCAAAATACCTCATGGCAGTAGGAACATAGCAAAGACTTAGGACTTTGTAACTTGGTAAGGGATGAAGAGAAGTCCTATTTGAAGGGCTGGCTCTTGGAAGACATATTATTATAACAAATAATATCCATCCATATTGTTACTCTCTAGGGGTAATTTCAGGAGAGCAGGCTTGGGCTCAGATTTGAGGGGGAATTTTAGCTATCAGAGAAACTGATGAGCAGCTTCAGTAAGAAGTTGGTCATTAGGAGGGTCCAGACAGAGCATCGGTGGCTCTGTGGGGGTGGAAATGTGGACTCTTACCCTTAGAAATGTCTTCCAATTATAAGGTTCTGCTGGTTAAGAATAATAATTGGAGTTTAGATCAGTAACTGGTGTAATACTGTCTGCTGTGTTAAACATTAATCATGGAAGGGTAATTTGAAGGAATACAAAGATGTTTGACCTAAAGTCTCCAATATTAAAACGAATCATACTTAGGCTTCTTCTATTCAGTAGGAAGGTTAAAGCTCATCTAGGGTAGGACTTTTTCACCTGGTGTGTTAGGTCCATGGACAGGCTTAAGGGCCTATGCATTTCAAAAATTCAATACAAAATTGTGTGAAGTTATCTTTTCCTGAGCAAATCCAAATCTTCCTTAACATTTTTATTAGCATCTATGGATTTGGTACTATAAGGATCAGCAATGGGCTTCAAACCACAAAGTCAGCAGTTCAAACCTACCAGTTATTCTGCAGAAACCCTATACAGGGTCCAGGGTCGCTATGAGTCGGAATCAACTTGATGGCACTTAACAACAACATAGCATGATAACTATAAAAGATTTAAAAACACTGATCTAGCGAAACACCATTCCCCCTCCCCCCCCCCGCCACACACACACACACACACACACACACACACACACTTTACTGATAAGGGATACTGTTACAGGGTTGTCTCTTTTGGATACCATAAAAATTTGACTCAGTTACTTAACATGTAATTAGAACCTGTTTCTGCATCTGTAAAATCCTGTAGAGTTGCCATTGAAAATGAAAGCTATATATATTAGTGTTGCTTAGTCATGTCAAGTCAGTTCTGACTCATAGTGACACTGTCTAGAGTTTCTGGGGGGCACAATATGTACATATATACACACACACATACTGACTCACACACACACACACACACTATATATATATATATATATAAGGAGCT
>NW_006408576.1:17452899-17484839 GCF_000296735.1 Chrysochloris asiatica
GATTTACACCCTCGGAAACCCTGTACAGGGTCGCTATGGGTCGGAACCGACTCGACGGCACTTAACAACAACAACAAATATATATATATATTTGTTGTTATGTACTGTTGAGTCGGTTCCAACTCATAGCCACCTTGTTTAGGATTTCCAAGGAGAGGCTGGTTAGCTTGAACCACCGACCTTGTGGTTCAAACCAACTGTGCAGTTCAGTGCATTAACCTGCAGCACCACACCAGCCTCTCTTTTGGAGAAAGATGAGGTTGTTTGCTCCTATAAAGGCTTAGTCTTGTGAACTCTATATTGGGTTGCTATGAGTTGGCATTTACTCATTGGCAGTGGATTTGACTACAAGTATAAGTGAAAAAGTATTGCTACTGGGGTTCTAGTTCAAGCACAGGTTTATTCCAAACAAAGTGTATAAACATCTCTGTGATCAGTTGGTGACTGCAGACACGTTCACTCAGTACTTTACTTGTCTTAGTCTTATCAGGGTGTCTTCAAAAAAATAGGTTCAGTCAAGACAGTGGCTTCCTAGGATAGTCTTGGTGTGATGCTGTAGGATAAACATTGGACTGCTAACCACAAGGTCGGCGCATCAAATCCACCAGCCACTCCTTGGAAACTCTATTCAGGGTAACTGAGTCAGAACCGACTTGACAGCACTTAAGAACAACAACAAAAGGGTAAATCTTAATAGGTTTTCTTGAACGATATAGGGCAATTATGGGAACTTACTATGAAGCAATGTAAAGACAGTTGAGAACTGCATTGGTGAGAAAGACCAGAGAAATTTTGCCAAAAATTTTCCATCAGAATGATGTATCTACTTCTTCTGCTAGAATTTTGTTGGAAGAGCTTTCCCATCACACAAAAATACTGATCTTACCCTGTCAGACTTATTTTGTTTCCCCAACTCAAAATACATTGAAAAGGAACATACTTTAAGTCCTTTGGTGGTGGTAGTGGTAGTGATTTTGCACTATGGAATCAGTTCTGACTCATAGCGATCCTAAATAGGGTTTGTTGTTGTTGTTAAGTGCCGTTGAGTCGGTTCCGACCCATAGCGACCCTGAACAGGGTTTCAGAGGCTGTAAATCTTTATAGGAACAGAAAGTCTTATCTTTCTCCCATGGAACAGCTGGTAGTTTCAAACGGCTGACCTTGAGATTAGCAGCCCGACTTGTAACCTTTAAGGATGCCCAAACTGCTGTTTTGATGAGGTGTAAATCGAAGAATGCAGAATTTTGGGAGAAAGGGTTGTTGTTTGTTATTGCTAAGTGCCATCAAGTTAGTTCTGACTCATAGTGACCCTGTATAGGGTTTCTGAAGAGCGACTGGTGAACTTGAACTGCCAACCTTGAGGTTCAAACTGACCTTGCAGTCTGTAGCATTAACCCACAGCACCACACCAGGGAAAGGATTAGTGAAATAGAAACACTGTCTTCAAGAGTATATAGACCTAGATGGAGAGGGTAGGTTAACAAACAACAGCTTCTCATTTTGATATTTTTATTCACTAAAAGTTTCTGTGATTTTTTTTTTTTTTTATAGCAGTACTTTCTGGCTTACCCTTGTGTGTGTACACATACATACATATATACATACAAGGGGGCTTCAAAAAGTTTGTGGAAAAATGGAATAAAAAGATAATAGGATTTTTTCCATGAACTTTTTGAAGCCATGTATCTTCTACACAAATGGCTAGCTATTATTATATGTGGTTTTGGAGACTGTTGATACTCCAGAGGCTAGTTGTCCCTGTGAGGTGAAGACCCTTGAACCCACTTCAGACAACAATATCCACAGGGACTAGTAATTTCTTGAGAAATGAAAGCCAAAGGGAATTCCCTAGGAAAGTTTTGAATAAAGTTTTGGAAGTGGGAAGGTGCATGTGATGTTACAGAAAGCAGAAAATATAGCAAGTGATGAAGCTTCAGCTTCAAGAAGAGTTTACTTAGCTTGAACATGGAGTTGTAAAATATGAAGGGATTTCTCATCTAAGCCTTTTTGGTTGTAGGTACTTAAGTCTTCTCAGAGATGATGCAAGTATTCAAGTACCAAAGGCTGTCTATATTGTAAATTTATCCAGGAGAAACTTAACATGAAGAAAGACAGATTATAAAATTTGTAATAGGCATGGTGGTAGTGGTGATGTGCCGAGGAGTCGGTTCTGATTCATGGCGTTGCTCGGAACAGCTAATAATTTTGTACTGCTGACCTTGAGGTCATCGGCCCTGTCATAACTATTACGCTACTAGAGCTCCTTTGTAATAGACATAGACATATAGAACCCAAACAGTCTAGTCACGATAGCTGATACTTAACATTTCTTTTTTTATTATTTTAAAGTTTTATTGTGAATTGAGAGAAGATTTATAGACCAGCTTTTCATTCAACAGTGATTACAATCCCTTCCCTATAACAACAGTTATCCTTCCTGTGGTTCCCCATTTATATTTTATATTTTGCATATGAACACAGCAAAAGTATTTGGTGTACACATACTTATTTAAACATTCAAAGGGCACATTCTGCAAGCCAGCCTCCTGCCTGCAGGCACACAGCCTTACTTAGTCCGTGGGCCTAGAGCCTGCAGCAGCTCTGTCTTTCCATGTCACCACCTCTGCCACCGTCTCAGCTGTTGTTACTTTTCTAAGTAGCGATCTCATGCTCCACTCAGGCTCTTCCTTCTTGATGGTCCTGGGATTGTCTGTTCCTGAAATGAAAGATTAACTACTTCCCCTTTTAGTTACAAAACTTCTCACAATTTAAGTTTTGACAATCATAATCCTGCTAACAATTACTCACAACTGAATCATAAAATCCTATCAATATCATCCCCCACCCCCTTTACCAGACCCATCTGGAAAAGAGGAAAACTATGCAGTAGGGATTCTACCTTACCCACCCCACACCCCCCACACACACCTCATTCTGAAACTAAGTACACCCATGAAAGCTTATAAGCCAGCCACTAATTGCCTTTATAGTCCCGCCTCACCCAGTTTTTGATAGCTAATGTCTAAATTGCCCATCCCTATCAACCCAGTATACTGAAGAGATCAGCATGTTCCTCTATCTGAAGAATCTTCAATTCCAGTTGGAATTTTGAGCAACTGCATCCATAAGCAAAAGTCCAGTTCATCAAATTATAGCAATTTATACCTGGTCACAGTTTCAAATATCTTTATCTTCATCTGGTCACATTCTGGTCCACTCACACGGTTTCCTTTTTATGTTTATTCTTGATGTAGGGGGTTATACATTGGGCTGCAAAGTCAACAGTTCAAATTCTCCTGCCACTTCATGAGAAAAAGATGAGGCTTTCTGTACCTATAAAGATTCGCAGTCTCAGAAACCCTATACCGGGTCCCTATGAGTAGGAACTGACTCAAGGAGTACAACCACCTCCCCCATCTCCAGTAGCTTAAGACACTTAAGGTTTCTTTTCAATTTTTATTCTTGAAGTTGTTTTCTGATTCTAAACATAATACATGCTTAATTTGGAACATTCAGAAAAGCAATAAACAAAGTCATCATCGTGGCCTAATCTTGCTTATCCACATAACTCAGACAGGCTCGTGTTCTGAGGCACCACTTTTGACGTTCAATGCAAGCTTTGCTACTTATAAGTGGTGTAACCCTGGACTAGTTATTTACACTCCCAAAATGTGTTTCCTCAACTCTAAGATACCTATCTGGATGAGAAATAATATAAAATAGAAAGCACTTGGCCTTGGTGTCGTTGTTAGGTGCCATCAAGTCGGTACCGACTCATAGCGACCTTACGCACAGCAGAACAAAACACTGCCCCGATCCTGGGCTCACCTCAACTACTGTTGCAACGCTTGAGTCCATCGATGCTGCCACTTGGCTAATCCATCTCATTGGGGGTCTTCCTCTTTTTCTCTGACCCTCCACCTTACCAAACATGATACCCTTCTCCAGCGACTGCTCCCTCCTGACAATATGTCCAAAGTATGAGAGACCAAGTTTGACCATCTTAGCCTCCAAGGAACACTCTGGCTGCATTTCTTCCAAAACGGATCTATTGGTTCTTTTGGCAGGCCATGGCACTTTCAATATTCTCCTCCAACACCACAACACAAAAGCATCAATTCTTCTACAGTCTTCCTTATTCACTGTCCAGCTTTTGCATGCATATGAAGTTATTGAAAATACCATGGCTTGGGTCAGGCGCACCTTAGACCTCAAGCTGACAGCTCTTCAACACTTTAAAAAGGTCTCATGCAGCAGATTTACCTAATGCAATACGTTATTTGATTTATTGACTGCTGCTTCCATGAGTGTTGATAGTTGATCCAAGAAGAATGAAGTCCTTGACAACTTCAATCTTTTCTCCATTGATAAGAATGTTGTTTATTGGTCCAGTGGTGAGGATTTTTGTTTTCTTTATATTGCGATGTAATCCATACTGAAGGCTGTGCTCTTTGATCTTCATCAGTAAATGTTTTAAGTCCTCTTCATTTTGAGAAAGCAAGGTTGTATCATCTGCATATCGCAGGTTGTTCATGAGTCTTCCTCCAATCCTGCAATCCTGATGCCATGTTTTTCTTTGTAGAACTCAGCTTCTTGGATTATTTGCTCAGCATACAGGTTGAATAAGTATGGTGAAAGAATACAACCTTGTCGCACACCTTTCTTTTTCAAACCATTCAGTGTTACCATGTTCTGTTCAAACAACTGCCTCTTGGTTCAGGTACAGATTCCTCATGAGCACAATTAAGTGTTCCGGGCTACTCATACTTCACAATGTCGTCCATAGGTTGTCATGATCCATACAGTAGAAAGCCTTTGAATAGTCAATAAAGCACAGGTAAACATCTTCCTGGTACTCTCTGCTTTCAGCCAAGATGTACCTACCGTATGATTTGTTTCTTAGTTTGGCATTCTATCCTGGCTATATCTACATCATTTATTAAATAATCTTAGGAAATATGATTTTTAAATCCATTTTGTAGATATGCTGTAATGTAATCATTTCCATATTATTGGAACTTTATATTGTTTTCTTTTCTTTGATCTACACAGCCCACAAGTGTATTTTGGGTTGTGTATGAATTATTTAAATGTAATTTTATTTTCTTATTGAGAATATGCATAGCCAAATACACACCAATTCAACAATTTCTGCATATACAGTTCAGGAACATTTGTTACATTTTTTGAGTTGTATAACCATTCTTACCTTGCTTTCCTGAATTGTTCCTTCCCCCATTAATATATATTCACTGCTCCTTATGGTTTCTACCTTATCTTTCAAATTGACATTGTCAATTGGATCTCATATAAATAGTTAAAAACAACAACAACAACAACACATAATGCTCAAAGCAGTTTTTATTTGTTAAACTGTTGGTTTTAAGATTTCAGGGGCTATTTTTTATTTAAGATTTAAGTATTATGTCAGTGCAGTAGTTTTAGGGGTTCATCCAACCTTCATGGCTCTAGGAAGTTTAGAGTCCATGAGAGTTTGAAGTTCTGTTATGTATTTCCCTCCCTTTTGAGCAGCATTCTTCTATGGAATCTTTGATCAGAATGTTTAGTAATGGTAATTGGGCACCATCCAGTTCTTCTGGTCTCATAGCAAAGGAGGCAGCTATTTATGGAGGCAATTAGACACATTCCATATCTTCCTCCTATTCTTGACTCACCTTCTTCCTCTCTTGTTCTTGATGAATAGAGACCAATTGTCATGCTTTATATGACTGTTTGCAAGCTTTTAAGACCCTAAGCACTGCATATCAAACATAAGTACTTAAGCATGTTACTAGGCATGAAGATATCCCCTGAGACCATGACCCTAAACCTCAGTGAAGTTTTTATATGTTTTCAATGGTAACTCTTTATACATTGTTTTGTACATATATCTCTGGTTATCTTATTTCCTTTAGTTAGATTTCTAGAAGTGGGATGATTGGATGGAAAAAAATACTTTTAAGTCTTTTGGTACCAGATTGTTGTTATTGTTGTTAGGTTCCACCTCATAGTGACCCTGTATATAGGGTTTTCTAGGAGTTAGTGAGCTTGAACTGCCGACCTTATAGTTCAAACTGACTTCACAGTCTAGCACATTAGTCCACAGCGCCACACCAGAACTCCGGTACCAGATTACCAAATTTAAAATATTTTTTTTAAGTCATTTATCTGGGATGATTTTAATATTAAAGTTCTGAAAATGGCTCTCTCACTTGGCATATTTACAGGTAGATTCCTGTTAAGAAGTGGAGATTATCTCTGATTTTAAGAAAAGGCTGTGTCCCATGAGATTATGTGCCATTTATTAGATCTGAAGCCAGATAATGTATAGGGCTGATAGTTTGAAGGATTTTTTTTTTTTTTTTAATATTGAGCTATGTCAAATGATCCCAACATTAAAATTGTAATTTGCATTTGAATATTAGTCATCAGTAGTGTCTTCACAAAGCTGCTACTTTGGAAGAGAACATATGTCTCTTTTTAAATGCATCCTTCTCAGAGCTGTCTGTGTGCATGGTTGGAATGTGTGGCATCAGCAGATGACTTCCTCAGGAAGCCTGACCACCAGAGTGGATGACTATGTGTCAGGAGCAGAGGGGTAGAAGATCCTCACATCCCCTTCTTCTCTTTCCCTCTGGTGATTGACATTTGCTGTTTGGATAAACAGTGCATGTGCTTGACTATAGAGTTGTAACACATTTGTCTTCGCCTGGAGCTGAGGATAGTGATAATGTGATGAGCAAACAAAGAAATAGTTCCTAGTATGGTAGGAAGAGCACTGAGCTGAGAGAAGGAAATCTCTTGTTCCAGCTCTGCTGTAAACTTGAGCAAGTCACCACCTGTCTAAGTTTTCGTTTCCTTGTCTGTAAAGTGAATTCTAGACTAGGTCACCTTTCAGAATCCCTTTGAATGAAAACAAAAACAAAAACAACACATAGGGATGGCCTGAGGAGGTTGAGACAGTGAGACCTATGCTGTCCTTGGATGGATTTGAGAAAGGAGAGTTGGATGCTGACAGGGTCTTTAAAACAGAGAAAGCAGTAACAACCTCTGAACACGTGGGACTCCCTGATTCCCCTGTGACCTTGATACCGTCCTGTTTCTGTTGCTCTTCTCTATTTGACAATTCCTATAGAGTCCTTGTGTGGTGCTGTAGAATAAGCACTGGACTGCTAGCCACAAGGTCGGCAGTTCAAACCCATCAGTTGCTCCTTAAAAACCCTATACAGGGTTGCTATGAGTCAGAGTTGACTGCACAGCACTTAACAACAACATCTTTTTGGAGCCTCAACACAAGTGTTCTTTTCTTAGCTTCTCCAAAGCCTCAGTGCCCACGACCTTGTCTGGCTTGTTACAGACCATCAATGAAGACATTAATGGATCTTTCTCTAGACGTTTTTGGCAGTCACCGTGATCCATATTCAACTTTGTGTCCCTTCCTTTTGCAGTATATGACAGTGGCTTGCCTTCTCTCTGTTCTGTGGGCGCTGCTGACCTGTCAGCCATACTTACATGTGTGGCCCATTGACTAGAAATAAAGGTTTTGTTCTCTTTGGATCCAACAGTTTTTGCTAGAACCCTATAAGCTGGGCCTTCTCATTGATCCCGTTTTTTAAATAACAGAAACAAGTAAACAAAAAGCTTATATCAAAAGCTTATTGTTACTTCTAAACTTAGTCTGTACACATGGCCTCATAATAGATTTTTCTGTGACAGCCTTTCATCCCATCCCTTTCTGTTCCTTATGAGTGTATTGATGGAACGTCGGCCTAGTGTGCAGTGGTGTGTGAGGAATGGGAGGCATGTGAGGTTTGAATAGGCAAGGAGTGGGGTCTCATCCTGACATTGGTTAAGCGACTCTAATTCTTATTTTCTAAGGACTCGCGCAGATTAAAAATTTGGATCTGGATCATTAATAAGAACCAAATTTAAACAAGGGGGAGGTGAGAGAGAGAGAGCTCTTTTTAGAACAGCTTTTGCAATTCTGTAAATAAAAACTGATAGACACAGTTTGGGTTGTTTCCAGAAACTTTATTCCCAAGCTATTTATTTTAGTTTCCTATTTTTAAGTTTGCTTTTGGCAAAAGAAAAGTAATGGCACTCAACTACTTTCTGTTGTCTAGTAGGAAAATCTCAAGACTTGGAGTAGTAGGCCTGTCAGTTAATATATATTTATGGAAGGTGTACTGTTTTTACTGTGGAGCACCAAGATAGGATCAAGAAGCTTCAAATTCATTTGCAGAATGAGAAGACTCTCATTAACTAAAAATGGGACAGTTTGAACATCCAAAGATAATAATGACTGCAGTAGATGAAAACGTAAAATAAAATTTGTGAGCTCATTGTCATCATCGTCATCATAGTAAAAAACAAAAAACCACACCTCATTCATTTATCACCATTAGAATTAGTGGTGATATCTATACCTTATTTTGCAGATTGACAAGTAGAGAATAAGAATTAAAACAAGCAGACAAGAAACCCTATCCTGTGCCAGAGAATAAATTAAGGAGTCCAGAAGGAGGGATTATAAGTAGTTCTTTCGTATTCTTTCATGCTGAAACATGAGGTTTCGGTTGTTCGTTTCCCATATGCCAGATTGATGGACAGCTATTGAAGAGAAGACCTCTTCTTAGAGGTTATCGCAGACTTAAGAGACAGTTTGCATAGTGAACAGAAAGTGGAATAAACTCCTCTCCTGGCTCAGAATTCTGCTGTACCTCTTACCAACTGTGTGATCTTGGACAAGTCACTTAATCCCTGTGAACGCCCCTTTATTCATAAAAAATAGGGATGATACTATGTATTGTGTAATTAAATTCAACAAAAGCATGTGAGGCCACTGGTAGTTCAGTCGTAGAATTCTCACCTTTCATTCTGGCTTTATGTACATTCGTTGTGCGCAGCCACCACCCATGTACCAGTGGAAGCTTGCTTGTTGCGCTTTCAGCCTAAGATAGAATAGGAAGGAAGACCTCACTGTCCACTTCCAAAAATCAGTCTGTGAAAACCCTATGGATCACAACAGTCTGATCTGCAACCCATCGTAGACAGGAATGGCACAGGTTCAGGCAGCATTTTGTTCTGTGGTGCACGGAGTTACTGTGAGTCCAGATGAGTCCATGGCAGCTAACAACAACAATAAGCAGTTAATGTATGTTAATTCCCTTGCCCTTCCCTTTTAGTGTTCACTTAGAGAAGATATGGGTATGATGAGGTTTCCATGGAGTCTTAGGTCTCTTTTGACTCCCTGCTGGGCTTCTGCATTCACATCTGCTCAGATGAAGGAAACCACCATGGCTAGTACACTTCTCTGTTGGCATCATGGGGAAGCCTGATGGCCCAGGGAGCAGTGAGCAAGGGTAACAGCATAAAGTGTAGGGTTTGCATTCCTCTGTTTCTCTAACCCAGCTGAGTGATACCAGCACCAGACATCTGCTTGTGGCTGTCAGCTCCTGTTAGGGATTGAATTGTGCCCCCGAAACACATGTGTCACACATTCTAACCTCTTTGCCTATGGTTATAATTTGGAGTGGATTGTCTTTATTATGTTAATGAGATGGGATTAGTGTAGGGTGTGCTTTGAGTCGATCTCTTTTGAGATAAAAAGGAAATTAAACAAGCAAGCAAAAGAAGGAGAGATGAGGGAAGACACATGTCAAGCCATGTGAAAATTTCCAGAAACAGAAGCCCAAAAGAGACAAAGACCTTCCTCTCGAGCCGACAGAGAGAGAAGGCTTTCCTCTAAAGTCCACCCTGAATTTGGACTTACTAGAAAATAAATTTATGTTGTTAAAGCCCCCGCTTGTGATATTTCTATTAAAACAGCACTAGATGACTAAGACAGAATTTGCTACTGGAAGAGTCCAGTGCTGCTCTAACAAATACCTATAATGTGGAAGTGGTTTTAGAATTGGATAGTGGGTGGAGGTTGGAAAAAATTGTAAGGTGTCTGATAGTAAAAGCCTTGGTGCGGCTGTATAGAATGAGCACTAGACTGCTAAACACACGTCAGTAGTTAGCCACTCCCCTGGAAACCTATACAGGGTTGTTATTTGTTGGAATGCACTCAATGGCACACAACAGCAGCAACAAAACTAGTAAAGGCCTAGAAAAAGATGGTAGAAATTTGGATGTCAAAGGCAGTTCTTGTGAGGATGCAGAAGGGAGTGAGGAGAACCATAGAGAGCTTCACTACCATGTTAAATAATATGCATATCAGTAACAGAATGTTGCTAGAAAGATGGACATTAAATGTGTTTCTGATGAGGCTTTAAAAGAAAATGATGAACACATGATTGGACAATGGAGAAAGTGTGATACTTTTTATGCAAGGAAGAAGAACTCGGAATTACATTCAAATGTTTGTTGAAAGGTATACTATATTAGTGATGCACATGACTCTCTGGCTGATAAGTAAGAACTTGATTGGGTCACATAGTTTCTCCTTGCTGTTTACAGTAAAATGTGAGAGGAAAGAAGGGGACGTAAAAATTAACTGTGCAAAATGAAAACAGAACTTAAAGGTTTGAAAAATTTAAAAACTAAAGGTACATGTTCTGTTATGTTCACCAAGAACATGACTACATAATCTTTTGTTAAAGAGTAAGCTTGTGATGGATCTAAGCAACTACTATAGCAGAAAACATATCCGCTTATGCTGAAAAGGACAGAGAAAGAGCACTGTTTGCCTCCTTCTTTGTATTATACAGACAGGGAATAGGAACACTTCTTGTCATCTGAGAAAAGAAAAGGACCATCCCTGAAGCAGCTCAGAAGTCCAGAGAACTGTTGGAAGGAGCTCAGGAAGCAGGACCTTTACGGTTTCAAAGGGTGGGGCTGCAGTTTCTTGGCTTCTTCAAAAGGGTGGGGTCACAGCCTCCTAGGTTTCAGAGAGTCATATCTTTGTTCCAATTCGTTCTGGAGTGTGGGGTTGCTGTTAATGTGTGCTGGACAGATGAGACCACACCCACAGCTGAAAGGGACAGGAGGGTTGCATGCCCAAGGGACAGAAGAATGGGGTCTTTGTGGTCTTGGGGGATTAGGTTGCTATTCAGGTAGACTAATAGAATGGAGCCACACAAAGTCAAGTTATTGTTGTTGTTAGGTGCCGTCAAGTCGGTTCTGACTCATAGTGACCCTGTATTGGGTTTCTCAGGAGTGGCTAGTGGATTTGAACCACTGATCTTGAGGTTCAAACCAACATTGCAATCAAGTACTTGTCTTACAGCACCATGTGAGGACACTCACAAAGTTGAGGATCAGTGTTAAATAGTAAAAGCATCTTAAACAGTAAAAACCTGGATTCCAGGTTTTAAATCAGTGGTTCTTACTCCCTCTTGGAAATCAAAATGATATATAGATCTTTGACTATAGAATCCAGAGATTCTCATCTCAAGACCTCTAATTAAGAAATAAGAGGTAGAGCACACAGGTAATTCTGGTAAGTTAGTGTGATGGATATATAATTCTCTCACTACGATATCAGACATTTCCAAATTAATCTTTCCAGTCTATAATCAAACAGCATTAGCTTGTATGGATGGGTACCTGTGCTTTCATCATTTCATCATCATTTTACAGTCATAAAAGGGCAAACACTTGTTACCTTGTATGTGCCCACCATGTGAACTCCATCAGACAGAGAAAGCCCTGGTATATGTAGCTCAGCTACCTCACTGAGAAACAGATTCCGAAAACCCCTCTGTAACAGTGCAGATTCTTCCTCAGGGAACTTAAACACTGTCACCAATGCCAATGCCAGACAACTGGGACAAATGAATGGAGCATTTGTTTTATTTATTTATTTTACTTACTTACTTTACTTTCTTACTTAATTTACTTATATTTGTTTTTAGAGGGCAATCTTTGACCATGATCTATGAATGGTGTACCCATCCAACCTACCAGGGAAGTGCTTTATCCTTGACCTCCAGTGAGATCTTGGATGCCTTAGGGAATTCCATATGTGGATCTAGTAAACACAAGATAAATGAATTTCATTCTTCAAGTCTTTTATTTTATTCTTTGCAATCCAGGAAAAAAAAAAAAGCCATAGTGCTCTTGTTTCTCAGACTATACTCCAACATAGGAGTTAAGATTGAAACACAGACACATATATGCACACACAGATCCTGAAGAATGTGTGGCAGAGGACATATCATGAGCAGAGACATGGTGGCACTGAACTGACCTTTGCAGCATTGACCTGTGCTCTGAAGACCACTGTTGTTCCTGTTTTGAAAGGAGAAGTAGCTGTGGTTTGTGGCCTGGACTTGAGTAGCGAGCTTCAGGCTAGAGAGAAACAGGGCATCTCTTGTTGAGATTTCAGAAGAAGGCCGAGTCTGTTCACTGGACTTGTGACTTCTGCCACTACTTAAACCAGAAAGAAGTCATAGATAGAAAGGAAGTATTAGGATACCCTTGACAGTCTCATCTAATATGTTGAAAACTGTGGCATTTGGTATAAGGACTTTCTCTTCTTCATCAGGCTTATTCTTTAGGACCTATTGCTGGCACAATAGGTTGTTATTGAAATAGCAGAGGTACTTCTGTTCTTTGACTTTTCTCAGATTTGTATTCTGTTAATGTGTTCAGTTTTATTCACAACCAAGAGGAACCTGGAGGGGAATGGGGGCTGAGTGCTTGCTCATGCATTAACAAACAGTACATCTCACATTGCTGTTATAGCTCATGTGGAAAATGAAGAGCAGTACACCCAAGCGCTGGAGAAGTTTGGTGGCAACTGTGTGTGCAGAGATGACCCAGATTTAGGAAGTGCATTCCTGAAGTTCTCAGTGTTTACAAAGGAGCTGACAGCGCTTTTCAAAAACCTGGTAAGTGCTCAGTATGTGTGTGCGGCTACCGGTTGAACAGTGAAATGCCTACACTTTACATGAAAAGGTATCTCAGTGGAGAATAATTGATATTTGTTTAATAAACTAGAAATAAACCATTTCATAGTTCACATGGTACCCAAAGGAATTATTGTTTTCCATATACATTAGGCCCCTTTGGAATAAAAATTTTTAAGTTGTGAGTTTTACTCTAGTAAGACTTTTAAAAGGCGCTCTGGTAGCATAGTGCTCAGGAGTCGGGCTGCTAACCTTAAGTCGACAGTTCAAAACCACCAGCTGTTCCGCAGGAGAAAGATGAGGCTTTCTGTTCCTGTAAAGATTTACAGCCTCGGAAACCCTACATGGGGTTGCTATGAGTTGGAACCGACTCCATGGCACACAACCAACCAAGACATTAAAAATGCAACTTGTCCTTTTAAATGTGCACAGCAGTGGAATAAAATTTGTATTTGCTTCTTAAGGGCCTCAGGTTTCAATTTTTAATAGTTTTAAAACTGTATAGAATAGTCTGTTTCTTGTAATTATAGTAGGTATTTGAACTTACAATATTTAATAAATCTGTTTCAAGCACATCTTACACAGAAAAGCTAACCTATAATCAAAGCACAGAAATTACCATGAATATTTAAAGGGCTTTTATACTCCCAAATGTAGAGTCTAAAAAACAAGCAGGGCTGAAAGAATCAGTCTTACTTTTTAAGCAAATACAATATGGAATTGTTGTTTATTGCCTGTGGTAGCTACTTAGTTACGTTGCGTGAATTGAGTTCTTTCTTGTGCTTGGCAGCGCTTTGCTGTCCTTGTTGTGGAACCAACATTTGGAAGAAGTGGACTGCCTCAGAGGGCTGTTCGTGGCCCTGGCCGGGTGATTTGATGCACAAGTAGAATTTGTATTGGGGATCTTTGCCGGTATCTCTTTCCTGTTTTTCTCCCAAAGTATCTCTTAAAGATCATGGAAGTCAGGAAACACTGACTAGTGCTTTCTTTGGAGGTTGTCAACAACAGCTTCTTTTTTCATTTCTCCTGTCAGTAAGCTCATACAATGAAAAAATGCCTTATCATTGTTGAAGTGGTGATGATGATGGATTTGTTAGTCAACCTTAGGAGGACAGGAAAAAGGGACTACAGTGTATGAGTTAGTCACAGGAAGAAGGGGGAAAGAATAAGATAGTTAAGGTTCTTGGTCTCTCACTCTGTCTTCATTTGCAGATATTCCGGTTGGAAATAATAAAATATTTTTTAAATAGTTTTTTAAAACCTGTTGCTATGCTGGTTTTCACTTGAATTAATTTGATCCTAAAGTTTGGGACTTTTGTCAAAGTGTACCATCCATTTATTACTGTCAAAAATAGATGAAAATCTGCATAATAAACTGTACCCTCATTCCTCAGCCCCATTCCCTAAATACTGACAGACATGTATGCAAGGGAGCTTCAAAAAGTTTTTGAAAAAGTGGAATTAAAAGGTAATGCACCCTCCATATACAGAGTAGACAGGGATGGGCAACTTGGACATTAGCTACCCAAAATGGGAGGGCTACAAAGGCAAGAAGTGACTGGCTTACAAGCTTTCAAGAGGGAACCTAGATCCAGAGGGCACAGAGGAAGGTAGAATCTCCACTGAGTAGTATCCAATCTGTCTGGGCGGTGCTGATGAAAGGAGATGGGGACAGGTCCCTGTGGCACAATAGTGAGTAATTGCTATCAGCACTGACTACGAGTGTTGGAAATATAAAGGTGGATGTTTGTAGCAAAACGAGAGGAGTGATTGACTTTGCAGTCTAGGAGCAGAAGTCCCTGGAACCATCAAAGGAGAAGTGCTGAGTGCGAGACCCAACCCAGAGAAGCAGTTGCGCCAGAGATGATGACGTGGAGAGATGGCAGATGGGGATTCTAGACCCAGAGAGGGAGAAGGGGGTGTGTGCTGACGACCCACGGGAACGCTTGCAGGGTATACCCTTTGGTTGTTTGATGATGCATGGAGGGGATTGTAAGCATGGCAATGAAACAATATACGATAGGATGAATGTAAAGCTAATGCTCTCCCATGTAAACTATCACATAATTCACAATAAAACATTAAAAAAAAAAAGGTAATGGAATTTTTTAAAGGTTTTTTTTTTTAAGCTACATCTTATTAAGGTCCTAACACCAAGTCAGGAAAAATTGGAGGGTTGTTTTTTTTTAATAAAGAGAAATGGAGTGGTTCTAGGGCAAAAATGTTATTGATGCCAACGGTCTTCTCACTCTTCCAGTGAGAAAAATCTCGTTGCTGCCAAGTCCCCTGTGGTAAAATAAAGCCCAACAGTTGGTAATTCCTTTCCAGGCATGCAGAGCTACCAGTCGGCTTTTTAGTGACTCACTCTTAAATATGAATGAACAGGCTTCAGAATTAAAGAGACTAAAATAAGCAGCAAAAAGTACTTGGGGAAATAGTTAATGTGGAGAACAGAAGAAAACTTTAAAGAAACCATATTTAATTCTTCAGAGAAATAGTTTGTCTTTAAAGATGGCAAGTAGAGAGGGAACAATTACATAAGGAAATACAAAATTAGAAAGGTCCATTAGAAGGGTTGGAGTAAAATAAATCTCTGAGAAAATAGGAAACAAGACAAAGTGATAAATAAATAAGAGGCAAGACCTAGGGATTAATCTTCCAGGTCCAGCATCCAGCTGACAGGCATTTCGGAGAGAATAGTGGAGGAACATCACCAATGCAGCACTATACAAAGGAAAATTTCTAAAACAGAAGAATACAAGCCTTCAGATCAAAAGGACTCATGAATGTCCAGCACAATAAGGGGGAAAAGACTCACATCAAGGCACATCAGTGTGAAATTTCAAAGGAACATAAACGGGCCCAGAAAGCACACAGAGGATTACAAATCAGAATGTCATTGGACTTCTCAACAATAGCACTGAAACTTGAAGGCATGGAGCAGTACTTTCAGAATTCTGAAAAGATGATTCTCAACCCCAGACAACTTGTACCCAGCCAACTGAGCAAGAGAGTAGAATTAAAGGTATTTTCAGACATGCGGATCTCAAAAATTTAACTCCCACATGTCATTTGTCTGAAACATCCAAAGGATGTCCTTTAACAAGATGAGGGGTAAGCCAAGAAAGAGGAAATTGTGAAAGTCAGGAAATAGGATCCACCAGTTTTCAACAGTGAAAGGAATCCCCACAGGATGGCAGTGGGAAACCCAGGAAAAATGTTTAGCAGGAGGCCTAGAAAACAGCCAGCCCAAGACACTTGATCATATAGGACACAGAAGAAACAAATGGTAAAGAGCTTGATGGCTGGTGGTTCAAACCCAGAGACACTTCGGAATACAGACCTAGCTAGCTATCTGCTTTGGAAAGTAAAACGCTATGGAGCAGTTCTGTTCTGCACACCATGAGTCCAACAACAACAGGAAATAGATAGGATGGAGGCCTGGGTTCTGTCTCTTCACACTCCAGAAGCAAGCAGTTTTATCTTTATTCTGCTCATCTCTAGACCTGGATTTTCTCATCTGTTAAAAAGGAGATGATTACACTATACCTGACTTCGTTTACAGAATACAGCCAGCTGCCTTCACACATTTTATCTTCTCTAATCCTTAGAACAATCCCACAAAATGGGTCAGTGTTATCCCCACTTTTCGGATTAAATATCAGTGGCTTTGAAAGGTTTAAGGAGACAATATCTCCCTTGGGAACACTCAGTCCTTGACAGTTCTAGGATGTTTGCTCTAGGTTCAGAAGGTCCCTTGTGCATCATTGCATGTAATGGAATCCTGAATAAATGCATATTTGACATGGGCAGCTGTGCAAAACAACCTGTCCTGTCTTGGCTTTCTGCAGATGCTGAAAACAGAGCAGGACCTGGTCACTGTGATAGGTACATTGCTCAGTGCCCCATGGTTTTGCTACTTTCAGTACCTCTAAAAACCACTTCCAAGTCCTAGGTGCTCTCATTTTCTATAGTAAGTAAAGATTTCAAGAGCACCCATGGCTTAGTTAAGCACCAGACTAGCCATTGAAGTAGACTACTTGACTTAATCCTAAACAGCAGTGCTGTATGGTAGATTTTATTACTTGGGTACACACACACGTTAAGTAACTTTCCTAGTCTTTAGCTAGCAAGGGGGCAGAGTTGAGCTTCAAATCCAAGTCTTAAACTTGAGACCTCTCCTGTTTCCGCTGTGGCATTTAAAGGAATTGAGGGTGGGGAGGGGACAAAACAGAAGACTGGTAGTGCAGAGACGTGTAGTATAGGGGAACTGCTGCAGTGACCAGATGGACTTGTTTCTTAACCTGAAACCAAGTGTGATAAAACCCTGCCCACCCCACAAGACCAGCAAGATAAAATTGATAAGTAGGAAGAGTTGGATTTGTGTGTATGTGTTTGTAAATTACAATCCCAGCACAGATAGGATATTCTCATTTTGTACTGATTTGCAAACTTATGAAAATCAGTGTAATGGTTGCTGGTAAGAACATGTGCATTGCTTTAGTGTCAGTTTCTCCTTTACGATGTTAGGCTTGTTGATCCTGTTTCCCAGCAAAGATCAGAGAGAACAAAATTCTCTTATTTGCACCAAGATTAGCCTTCACTGTGCCTGATTTTCCAGGCCAGTGCTGGTGTTGAAGCTGTGCAGCCATAGAAATGCAAAGTGGAGCTTCTGAGAAACGTGTTTCTTCTCAGTGAACTGATAATAAAAGAATTCTCTTCTTTTGGTATTTTATATACCATTCTTATTCCTATTTTTGGTCCTGTCTGCCCTATCATTTTAAAAGCTTTTGCTTTTCCTCAGACATTTAAAAAACATTTCAATCCTGTATAGTTGCGATTCTCAATTCTACCCCATGTCCAGAAAGAATAATTACCACCTACCTGCTTTGTGGTATGAAAGAATATAAACCAGTTGAAACATATCCAAAGAAAGGCCAAGTTAATATAAAGTGAGATTTTCTTACTAATGGATGAGATTCTTGCCTTCAGAAAGTCTATTAATTTCTTCTTCAATTCTGCAGGATAAAGGGGGAAAACAAGGCATCTTCTGAAATGTGATGTGTGATATTAAACTGGTTTTAAATGCAGCTCTGGAGCCCTGGTGTGGCACTGTAAGACCAGCACTGGAATGCTAACCACAAAGTTAATGGTTCAAACCCACCAGCTGCTCCTTGGAAATCCTATACAGGGCTGCTATGAGTCAGCACTGGCTTGATGGGCACCTAACAACAACATAAAGACAATTCAATTTCTAAGCTCTTTTCCTTTTACCAGATGAATGTGACAATCCTGAAAAGATTTTCCAAGGGCCACTTGTATGCTGAGAAATAGCTTTTTAGTGTAAGGCTGCATTCTGAAAGGTTTCATTGCAGATATGTATAATCTCTGTCCTTGATTTCAGAGAATTGGTACTAAAAGTGTGTACTCTCAGCCTAACCTGCTCTGTTCGAAGACTAGTGTCAAATGAAAGCCAGCTGATGCTGAGGATGTAGTCCAGCATGACACCCGGGAGTGACTCTGTGGCTAAAGAATCTCATCTCACTTACATTGAGAGAGGAACCTGAAAGTTCCACCAAGTAACATTTATGTACATTGGTACAAATGATCAGAGTTAAAAGACATTGTAACTATAAAGTTAAGTTCTGTTAGGATGAGCAGAAGCCTGTACTTTGTCCATATGTGATGTATACACTGCCTAGTAGAGTGGTCATCTTACCTGGTTGCATTGATAATAGGACTGAGCACTGTTTTCCCAATACCACCAGTCAGGTTAAATATAAGCTGACTTTCCATATTAATAAAGCTTACCTTAGTACTTAATAAAAAGATTTCTCATCCTTAGTATGCTCATAAACTTTTTTTTTTCCTTGTTAAGCAAGGAGGTGTTCTGGTAGCGTAGTGGTTACGAATCGGGCTGTGAACCGCAAGGTCAGCAGTTCGAAACTACCAGTTGTTTGTGGGAGAAAGATGAGGCTTTCTACTTCCGTCAAGATTTACAGCCTCAGAAACCCTGTTCAGGGTTGCTATGGGTCGGAACCGCTCGACGGCACCAAACAAGGACACTAATCATAATTGCATATTTAAAGAGTCAGGGGTAGAGGGAGGAAGACTTAGTGTTGTTGTGGACATAAGTGCCTGAGCTATTCTGAAGTGTAAAGAAATCTTTAATGGGTTGTTTTATACGGGAAAATATGCCCATGTATTAGCTCCAGACTACTTTGCCTCCATTTTGACACCTGCCATTTAGCACCGGGACTCTCATTTTCCTCCTACTTGCTATTATTGCTACCAGATGTTTGCCTCTAGCATTGCCTCCCCACCCCCCCCACCCCCCACTGTGCTACAAAGACGCTTCAAAAAATCATGGGAAAATAAAATGAAAAGATAATGGAGTTTTTCCACAAACTGTTTGAACACACACACCCCACCTCCCCCTATGAGCTGGAAAATGAGATGGCTTGGTTTGTTAGACTTGTATGTAAATTGAGTCACTAAGTTTCTAGTGGTCTACTTTGGTCACCTAGAAAAGATTGTCACCTGTTTTATTTTTAGTATATCCTAATGGCTAATGTCCTGGTATTGGGCTGTAGGATTATCACTGGACTGCTAACCATAAGGTTGGTGGTTAAAACCCTTGGAAAACCCTACATAAGGTCACTATGAGTTGGAACCAACTTGACAACACTTAACACCAATAGTTAACGTGCTTGGATGCTAATGAGAGATTGGAGATTTGAGTCTACCCAGAGACTCCTTGGAAGAAACGACTGTACCTACTTTAGATAAATCTTAGACAATGAAAACCCTTTGGAGCACAGTTCTACTCTGACACAAATGGGTTTGCCATGAGTTGGGATGGCAACTGGTTTTAATTTACAGTTGGAAGTATTTGTGTCTGGGACTCACAAGACTTCAACACTACAAGCTACTTCCTCTTTTCACAATTCCTAACAAAACTGAAAGCATGGTTTTAGTTACGTAGATTAGTGTTTTTCTAAAAACTGCTAGCAAAGGTAGTCCTGGAGTGCTTTTCAAGGAGTCCAGAGGAAAAGACCCTGTGTAGATTATCTCCTGAGCAGATGTAAAATGGCACCTTGGGTACTGTGTGAAACCATTTGGGGAGCCAGGAGTGGAAGCGGATAAATCTTTTGTGAATGGGTGGAGGCGCTGTGGTGCAATTCAGTCCAGTCACTAGCAGACATGATTGTCTCTATGCATGGATTGGTATGTACATACATAAAGGCAGTTCTAGTTTAAAGCAAATTGAATAAACCAAAACCTCTTTACCATTGAACAAGAATCTTCTGTATGCTGGAGAGTGTATTGCGTTGTAATACCAGAGAAATATTGGAAATAATTGGCTTCCCTAACTAATTTATACCATAAAAATAAAATATAATTTGTCAAAGTGCTTTCGTTTTGCTTTGTTTACTGGCTTAATTAAACATTTTTTGTTGTATAGTTTTGGAAGTTGTGGTTTGCATGAGTGTGCTTGCTGTCCTGTGTCCTGTCCTGCCATCGTTGCCTCTTATAATTGGCCTTAAGTGTACAATTTCATTGTGTATTCTCTAGTGGAAGGAGAGGGCAAAGGGTCATTACTTTCTCTCCACTTAAAATCCTGAAAGATCAAAGCCATGTGACTGTCAGAGAAGCAGCAGTAAAAGCAGAAACCAGGTCATCTCTAGCAGCCTCCCTTCCCTTTCTCTGGTGTGAAAGTTGCCAATATGTTTTTGGCAGCTGGTTGAGTTTGATCTTTCAGTTTGTGTTAAACACTCAAGATCAGCGTGGGCTTTCTCCCCCCTCTTCTTAATTAAACAATCTATCAGAGTGACTCTGCTGCCAAAAAACAGTACTGAGAGCATCTGTTCAACCAGGGCCCTTTGTGAGAGTGAGTAAGCAGGACCGTGTCTTTAGTAAGTAGACTGTAGTTAGCAGAGTACGCTTGAGGGAGAGGAGTCTCTTCATTTACACTTAAAGTGAAAGTGACCAAGATGGTTTTCCTTAAGTTTCTGCATACTTATCTGACTGACTGTCCTGTGTAACTGGGGGATGCAGGCAGTCCCCAGGTTACAAATGAGATCCGTTCCTAAGTGTGTTTTTAAGTCGTATTTGTAGGTCATTTGGAAAAGGTGCATATGGTTCTTATTAGTCCTATTTCAGTGTAAGAAAAGGAGCTATGGTAGCCCTGGGGGTTTGGCATTGGGCAGTTCAAACCCAGCAGCTGTTCTGAAGGAGAAAGTTAAGACTGTCTTGTAAAGACTTAAAAGTCTTGAAAACTCTACAGAGCAGTTCTTCTTTGTCCTATGAAGGAGCCCTGGCAGTGTAGCAGAGTAGGAGCTGGTCTGCTAACAGCAAGGTCAGTAATTCAAACCTACCAAAGATAGGGCTTTCTATACAGGGTTGCTATGAGTCAGAACTGACTCAGCACATAACCACCACCACTCTGTCCTATGGGGTTGCTATGAATTGGATTTAATGTGACACAGTAGGTTGTAGTATTTTGGTTTTAATTTAAGAAAAGACCTGAAACATTTTCCATGATTTAAAATGAAATTATGTTCAAGTATTTGTTGTGAGTAGGGGTTGGTTCACTATAGGATCACTGTGAGTCAGAAACAACTCAATGGCAGTAGTGGTTTTTATTTTGTTTTTTGGGTTTAGGGGTTGGTTCAGTGGCTCAAAGTGAGGGCAAATTTATGTAACATTTAAAGGGCAAGTGTAAGTTGTCTGTAAGTTTGACATTCTTAACCCAGGGGTTGCCTATAGAAGGAAATTTTGATGTTGACATTTATTCAGTCTCACAATTTTTTCTAGTCTGAGCCTGTGCCAGATGTAAGTCATCTTCGCTGTGAGGATAAAAGACTATAGAAAGAACCTAGAAGCAGGTCTTTGAACCTGGCAGGCACATTCCTGCTTCAGGACTTTTGTTTTAGCAGTTCTCATTGCCAAGAATGTACATTTTAATTTTTTATTGTGGTTAATTATTTATAACAAAGCATTTCCATTGTAGCCATTTTGAAGTGTACAGTGCAGTGACCTTAATGTTATTCACTGAGGTCTCAGTGTGGTGCTATAAAATAATTATTGAACAGCAAGGTCTGTGGTTCAAACCCACCAGCTGCTCCTAGAAATCCTATGCAGGGTTTCTGTGAGTTTGAACTGACTCAACGGCATTTAACAAAAAGTTATATTCACCATGTTGTGTATATAGTGGCAAGTGTAACCATTGCCACTATCTGTTTTCAAAAGTTTCCAGCACCCCAAACAGAAATTCAGAATTCCATAGCAATAGCTGTCCATTCCTCCTATCCTCATTCCCTGATAACCACTAATAAACTTTGGTCTCTGTGTATTTGCCTTTGTCTTTTATAAGTATTTCATTTAGGGGAATCATAAAATATTCGTCCTTTTGTGCTACCAGATTTCCACATAATTTTTTGCCTCGCTTCTTTTAGGACTCTACTCAAATGTTACCTTATAAAAAGACCTTCCTAACCACTGTTTGAGGAGCTCTGGTAGCGTAGTGGTTGCGAATCAGGCTGCGAACCGCAAGGTCAGCAGTTCGAAACTACCAGCTGTTCCACTGGAGAAGGATGAGGCTTTCTGCTCCTGTAAAGATTTACAGCCTCGGAAACCCTTTACAGGGTCGCTATGAGTCAGAACTGACTCCATGGCACATAACAGCAACAAACCACTGTTTATGGAGGTCTGGTAGCGTAGTGGTTACGAATTGGGCTGCTATAATCTTGCGGTCAGCAGTTTGAAAGTACCAGCTGTTTTGCGGGAGAAAGATGAGGCTTTCTGTTCCCATAAAGATTTACAGCCTTGGAAACCCTATACAGGGTCGCTATGAGTTGGAACCAACTCCATGGCACGTAACAACCACCACCACTGTTTACAAGAGTCTCCATCCCATAAATGATCACAGTAGCTTTCTTTGTACCATTTCCCAAATGGGAAAAGCTCAGTTATCCATTAACAGGTGACTGGATAAACAAATTGTGATACATTGATACAATGGAATGTTGTTGTTAGGTGCTGTCAAGTCGGTTCCAACTCATAGCAACCCTGGACCCACCGGAATGAAACATTGCTGGATTCGGCACCATCCTCACAATTGTTTACACTTGAGCTCATTGCTGCTACCATGTGTCAGTACATCTTGTAGGGGATCTTACTCTTTTTCTCTGGCCCTCCACTTTACCAGTCTTAACATCCTCCAGAGACTGGTTTCTCCTGATAATATGTCCGACGTATGAGGGATAAAATCTCATCGTTGACTCCAAGGAGCAATCTGGCTGCATCTCTTGCAACACAAACCTGTTTGTTCTTTGGTAGCCTATGGTACTTTCGATATTCTTCTCTAATACCATAGCTCAAATGCATTAGTTATTCTCCTGTCTTCCTTATTCATTGTTCAACTTCCACGTGTATATGAGGATACTGAAAATTCCTTGGCTTGGATGTTAATGTTATTACATGATGTTGAGTGGATTCCGACCATAGCGACCCTGTATAGGGTTTCCAAGGAGCAGCTGATGAGCTTGAACCACTGACCTTGCAGTTCAAACAACTTTGCAGTCTTATGCATTACTGGGTGAAACACACCTTATTCCTCAAACTGGTATCTTTGCTCTTGAACACTTTAAAGATTTGTATAGTGCAATCCACCATTTGATTTGGTACAATGGAATGTGATTCATCAATAAAATGGAGTAAACTTTTGATATAGGCAACAACATGAATGACTCAGAATAATAATGCCCAATTTCAAAATAACAAAATAATAAAGAAGCCAAATGAAAAGGAATCTCTAATTTTTTCACAAATAACATGCTCACCAATATAATAATAACATAGCATGCTTAGGAAAATAGCTCACGGTGGGGTAGTGTTGCACGGTTGGGAAAAAAAAAGTGTGTACTTGGTTGTTGTTTGTTGTTAGGTGCTGTTGTCAGTTCTGACTCATACTGACCCTGTATACAACAGAACAAAACACTCCCTGGTCCTCCACCATGCTCACGATTGTTGTTACTCTTGAGCCCATTGTTGCTTCCAGAGAAACAATCCGTCTTGTTAAGAGGTCTTCCTCTTTTTCACTGACCTGTCATTTTACCAGACATTCTCAAGGAACTATTCTTTCCCAATATGTCAGAAGTATGAAAGACAAAATTTCACCATCCTGACTTCTAAGGTGTAGTACTCTGGCTGTACTTCTTCCAACACAGATTTGTTTGTTTTTTTGTGGCAGTCCAGGGTACCTTTAATATTCTTCTACAACACACAACTCAAATTCATCAAAATTTCTGTGGTGTTCTTATACATTGCCCATTTCACATGCATATGAGGCTATTGAAAATAGCATGGCTTGAGTCAGGCTCACCTTAGTCCTCAAACTTTGCCCTTGAACACTTTAAATAGATCTTGTGCGTCAGATTTGCTTAATGCAATACATCATTTGATTTCTCGGCTGCTGCTTGCACAAGTGTTGATTGTAGATTGATGCAAAATAAAATCTTTGACAACTCCAGCCATTTCTCATTTTAATGTGATACTATTTATTGGTCCAGTTGTGATAAGTTTTATTTTCTTTACATTGAGATGCAACCCAAAATGAAAACTATAGTCTTTGATCTTCATCAGTAAGTATTTAAAGTCCTTTTTGCTTTCACCTGCATATTGCAGTTTGTTGATGAGTATGCCTCCAACCCTGATGCCACATTCTTTTTCATATAATCCAGTTTCTTGGGTTATTTGCTCAGTATACAGATTGAATAAGCATGATGAAAGAATACAACCTTGGTGCACACTTCCCTGATTTTAAACCATTCAGTTTCTCCTTGGTCTATTTGAACAGCTGCCTCTTGGTCTTGTTCCTCATGAACACAATTAAGGGTTCTGGGATACTCATTCTCTGCAGTGTTGTCCATAGCTTGTCATGATCACACAGTTGAAAGCCTTTGCATAGTCATTAAAGCACAAGTAAGCATCTTTTTGGTATTCTCTGCTTTTTGACATCAGCTTTCTGAATCCAGCTTGAATCTCTGACAGTTCCCTATCATTGTACTGTTGAAGCTGTTTTTACATTATCTTTAGAAAAATTTTACTTGCATGGGATATTAATGATACTGTCTTAGGATTTCTGCATTCCGTTGGGGACCTCTTTTTAAAATGGGCATGAATATGGATCTCCTCCAATCAATTGACCAGGTAGCTGTCTTCCAAATTTCTTGGGATTCATGAGTGCCTCCAGTGCCACACCAGTTTGTTGAAAGATTTCAATTTGTATGCCATAAATATTGCCAATAGAATCCTTCAGTATTACAAGTCAAGGATTAAGTTTTTTCTGCAGTTTTTTCACCTTGAGAAATGCTGAAAGTGGTTTTCCCTTTTGGTTTTCTGACTCCAGGTCTTTGCACATTTCATTATAATACTTTGTCTTCTCGAGCTGCCCTTTCAAAGTTTCTGTTCAGCTCTTTGACTTTCTCATTTCTTTCTATTTCTTTTAGTATGTATGCACTGAAGAGCAAATTTCAGAGTTATTTCTGACATCCATTTTGGTCTTTTCCTTCTTTCTTGTCTTCTTAATGACCTTTTGCTTTTTTTCCTGTATGATCTTGATGGCATCCCACAACTCTTGTTGTCTTCGGTCATTAGTATCTAATGCATCAAATCTGTTCTTGAGATCATCTCTTAATTCAGGTAAAATATGTTCATCCTCATATTTTTACTCTCGTGGACTTGTTTGAATTTTTTTCAGCTTCAGCCTAAACTTGCATATAAGCAGTTGATGGTCTGCTCCACAGTCTGTCCCTGACTTTGTTTTGGTTGATGATGTTGAGCTTTTCCACCATCTCTTCACACAGATGTAGTCAATTTAATTCACTGTCTGGTGAGGTCCCTGTATAGTTTTGTCTTTTATGTTGTTTTAAAAAGATATTTGCAAAGAATAGGTCATTGGTTTTGCAAAATCCTATCATGCGATCTCCAGCATCATTTCTAGCATGAAGGCCATTATTTCCAGCTGCTGATCCTTCGTCTTTGTTTCTAACCTTCACATTCCAATCACCAGTAATGATCAGTACAGCTTTATTTGCATGTTTTATTGATTTCAGATTGAAGAAGTTGGGGCAGTTCTTCAATTTCAGCATCCCTGGTATTGATGGCTGGTGCGTAAATTTAAATAATAGTGACATTAACTGTTCTTCCTTAGGCTTATGGGTATTATACTATCATAGACAGCATTATACTTTAAGACAGATCGGGAAATATTCTTTCTGACAGTGAATGTGATGCTATCCCTCTTGGCTACTTCAATCCTGGCGTAGTAAAACATACAATTGTGTGATTTAAAATGGCCAATACCAGTCCATTTCACTCACTAATGCCTAGGATATCGATCTTTATATATTCCATTTCAATTTTGACAACTTTCAAGTTTCCTAGATTCATACTTTGTAAATTCCATGTTCTGATTATTAATTGTTGTTTGCAGCTGTTTCTCCTTGTTTTGAATTGTGCCCCATCAGCAAATGAAGGCCCGAAAGCTTTACTCCATTCTTGTCATCACAGTCAACTCTACTTTGAGGAAGCAGCTCTTCCTCAGTTGTGTTTTGAGTGCTTTCCAATCTGAGGGGCTCATCTTCTGGCACAATATCTAACAGTGTTCTGGTGCTAGTCATAATGTTTTCATATTCCAGCACTATATCTGTCAGTGTTCCTTGGCTAAACATTCAGAAGTTGTCCACCTCTCCTCCTTCCTAGTGTGTTTAAGTCTGTAAGCTCTGCTGAAACCTGTCCACCATGGCTGACCCTGCTAGTATTTAATGTATCAGTGACATAGCTTTAGTATCACAGTAACATGCAAACCACTGTTGGCTGATGAATGGTGGAATATGTTTGCTATTTGTGTTAAAAATATGGTTCCCGTAAATCCACTGCCTTTGAATCAGTTCAACTCATTGCAGCCATGTAGGATCGAGTAGGCCTAACCTGCATAGTATTTCCATGGCTGTAACTTCTAGGGAGTTCTGATGTAGCACTGTGGCCTAATGCGCTGGACTGCAAAGTTGATTTGAACTGCAAGATCAGTGGTTCAAGCTCACCAGCCACTCCTCAGGGTCACTATAGGTCGGAAAAGACTCAGTGACACTTAACAACAACAGTTTTTAGGAAGCTGACTGCCAACATCTTTTTCCTGTGGCAGACAGAATTTGTGAGTTCCAACATACGCCTTTTAGTTAGTAGCCAAGAGCTTTAATCATTGGAACATCAGAGCTCCTAAAAAGATGGTGCTGACTGTCTGATTCGCAGATGTTAAATGCTAGAAAATTCAGACTAGTGAATGGTGACAGAAGTGTATCAGTGGTTGCCTGGTGGGGATGAGAAGGTGGGAGATGGGGTTTACAAAAGGAGTGCAAGGAAATTTGGGGGCTGATAGATAAGTTGACTGTCTTGATCTTGGCAATGATTTCACTGGTGTATACCTATCAAACTTTTCACTTTAAATACTTGCAGTTTATTTTATGTCATTTATTTCTCAATAAAACTGTTTTTAAACGTTTTAATCCATTAATCTCTTATTCTTTATATGCCATTGAGTTGGTTCCAGCCCTGTATACGTGTTTCCAAGTAGCGGCTAGTGGGTTTGAACTGTTGACCTTGCAGTTGGTAGTCCAGTGCTTATCCTACAGCACCAGACTAGGAATCGGTGTTGGTAGAAATGGTCGGTATCTGCTTTATTCAAGAGTTAAGCCATTAGCTACATGTGACTACTGGGCACTTGAATATGGCTAGTGTGACTGAATTTTTAACTTTATTTAAGTATTCCAAATTTAAATAGTCACATTTAGCTAGTGACTCTGACATTGGATGGTATCCTGTGTAGTGCTGTAGGATAAGCATTGAACTACTAAGCACATGGTCAGTGATTGAAACCCACCTTTCCCTCCTTGGAAACCCTATACAGGATCACTATGTGCTGGAGCTGACTCAAGAGCATGTTAACAACAGTACATCATATTGGATAGCAGAGGTCTAAAATGTTATGACCTACTATAATAACATTGCTCACATACATATCTTAGGTCTTAGTCTGTAGCTCTTAAAGTTTCCAGCAATGTGTTGTCTGTTGCATACTTACATATCTTTTCTTATGCTGAAACCTTTACTAAGAATACCCTCAGTCTAATAAATGAGTTGCTAAGTTTTGTTTCAGACTTTCAACCCTGTGACTAAAAGGTTTCGTAGTGCCAGTTCTGATGGTAGGTAAGCAGGTCGTTTGCTTTTCTTTGAGATCCTGGATTTTTGTATTAATTCTGTTATTGAGCACCATTTGCTTAATGAGGAGGAAAAACAACTTCACATATCTCACTAGGTTGTCTCTTCTACCCCTTAAATTTCTTATAAATAAATTGAGCATATTAAATTCAATTTCAGGTATAATTCTTTGGTAAGCCTAAAACAAAACCACTATTATCAAGTTGATTGAGTCATAACGACCCTATAGAACAGAGTAGAACTGCCCCATAAAGTTTCCAAGGTTGTAATCTTTACTGAAGCAGACTGCCGTACCGCTGTATCTTCCTATTGATGAATGGCTAGAGATTCAAACTGCTGACCTTTCAGGTAACAACTAAGTGCTTAACTACTGTGCCACCAGGGATTCTTGTTTTTTATACTCGGTGGGGGGGTCGGGGAGGGACAACTCACTGCCATGGAGCTTGTGCTGACGCATAGTGACTATGCAGGGTTTCTGAGAATGTTTTGAACCATTGACTCTGCTGTCAGCAGCCCAACACTTACCCAACAACATCCTCAGAGCTAAGAACAAGAGAGGTGTTCTTTATTAGGGGTTTAGGAGGGGAGGCCTCTATGGAAGCCTTATCTTTCTGAATTCATGAGTGACTTACATGGTGTTTTGATTTTCTCTTCCATTTCTTCGCTTGAAAAATAGCTATGATCTGAGAATCCTATCTAGGTTCTGGCTCCTAGAAGAATCCCTTTGGGGAAATCATTGGGTGAAGCAGAATGACTCATTGCCTAAGTCAGGAAGAAGGCAGCACCTCAGTTCCTGGGCTGGAGCTGTCAGTAGTAGGGATAGACTGGGTCAGCCAACTGGTGGTGGCCAGTTCCCTGAATGAAACAGTGCTCCCTGTGAGCTGAAGAGAGTGTATAAGGGGAGGTGGGTAAATTCGGAGAATATGGAATTGAGAAAGCTAAAGTCAAAAGAATTTAAGTCTCCTTAACCTCTGCCTGTTCCCCCCAAAAAAAGATTAGGAGGAATAGCATGAAAAGATGGCTGATTAGTTGGCTGTAGTCCCATCTTTGTCTCCTTTTCTGAGTCATTAGCATAACAGTCTGTTCTTGGTCTCTGATAATCATGTCTGTCTGTCTGCCCCACTGACTGAATCACTTTCTTTCTACCTGTGAGATCACAGGCCTCTGACTACTCACTAACTCTTTTTGTCAGATATATCTTAGTGAATACAGGAAAAACAAAGGAGAGCGAATACACCCCCCGGGAGAAGTGTTCCTTTAATTGATTGCCCATTTTTGTTGGTCTTAGCAGGTCCATATTTAGTAACAGTGATCAAGATTGTTAGACTTCTATCATACTTGATGTTTCAAAGAGCCATTTAATGTAATGCATTTGTTAAACGTAAATCAGAACATAAGAGAAAGCTCAGTACTACTTGTGTGGCACTTAGGAAAATATTCTGGTTGAGTTACCCAGGAATAATTTAATTCTTCCCATAGATCATAAACATTTCATTACTTATAAATGGAAGCTGGAGCTGCCTGAGCACAAGGGATGTACAATTATCATTTGGCTGTGGGTCTCATCTCTCTTGCCCAGAGCTTGAGGATGGTTCATTCAGCTGTGGGCCTGAGGCTGTCTGGGCTGCAGGACACCCAATTCAGAGTCCCTCCTTCATGCTGCAAGCACACTTGCCAAGATAGAACATCTGGACTCCAGTGCACTTGTTCTCCAGGTCCTGCAGACACAAGAGCACTCATTTCCTGCAAAGTTCACCTGGGTCACAGTGCTTCTGTCTGTGTGTTACCTATATGGTGGTGGTGGTGATTATGTGTCATGGAGTCAGTTCCAACTCATAGCAACCCTGCATAGGGTTTCCAAGGCTGTAAGTCTTTACGGGAGTAGAAAGCCTCATCTTTCTTCTGCAAAACAGCTGGTAGTTTCAAACTGCTAATCCTGAGGTTAGCAGCCTGACTCATAACCACTACGCTATCAGAGGGCCTTTTAGAGAGTATAAATGCAGAGGGCAAACAGAAGGGTGTGTCCAGGAATGTTCCAAAAATCTTCCAAAAATATGGAACATTTTCCAGTAAACTCATTGACGGCAATCGTATCTATATCTGTATTAATTGCTTTTAAAAAACAGCTTTATTGAAGTGTAATTTGCATACCAAAATTCACTCATTAAAAGTGTATGCTTCAGTGATTTAATGCCATATGGTGCGAACATCACCATTAAGTCAGTTTGAGAGCATTTTTACTCCCCCCCAATGAGGTCCCAGATACCCATTTATAGTTATTCCCCATTCCCACCCTGAGCCCCAGGCAACAACTAATCTACTTACTTTCTCTATTGTAATAATTTAAGTAATTATTTTTTTATTAGAAAAGTAATAGTTTCCTATTTTAGAAAAAGTCTAAAAAAAAAAATGATGAATGTGACAGAGGTCTATAGTCCCCTTAATTGATCTGGCATCAAAGCGTCTCTTTTAAACTATTATCTTTTAAACTATTAACTCCACCGTCATCCTTGGGTGGTGGAGTTAAGAACTAAAGTACTAACCAAAAGATTGGTAGTTTTCATTCACCCAGAGATGCCTTGAAAGAAAGGTCAGGTGATCATCTTCTGAAAGATCGCAGCCATTTAAAACCCTATGGAACACACAGTTCTTCTTTGACACACATGGGATTACCATGAGTTGGCATTGACTTGATGGCCGCTGGTTGGTAGTAACCACATCAGTGCCTGTGCCCATACTTAACACTGTTTGTTTTGCCAAACATTCCTCCCCACCTCCATCTTGCAAGACAGATTCTTTCTATCATTTAAAGATCTAGTTCAGATTCTTGCCCAGCAAAATTTTCTTGCTGCCTAGGCTAAAATTAATTTTCTCTTTTATGGAATTCATGGTGTTTTATTTACAACTCCCAACAGTTTCTACTTGGTTGATGACTTACGTAAATATGTGTCTTACCTCCCCTACCAAACTACAAGAACTAAAGTTCTGTCCATCTTTGTCCCCGAAATCTCTGAACCCCTCTGTACCAAGTATCCTATTCATCACTAGAACACTAGGCTCTGTCCCCTGTATCTAGCATGGTAATGTATAAGTACCCATTTCTTTACTGAAAGCCAGCCAGCCAACTGTGTTTGGTTATCCGTAGATTTTTACTTTTTTCTTTTTGAATAGTTTGCTGTAGGTAGCAAAGGTTAATTTACCTCTTCTCACCCTGATATCTCTCATCAGTCCGTAAGTTCTTATTTGAATTAGCTAACAATTAGTCTTAAAATAGATGTGTGAACCAAATCATGATTGATGTTCTTTTTCTCTGCTGTAGAAAATCTTATTCTTCTCACTCATGTATACTCTCAAACTTATACAGCAACCAAAAAACAAATCCTTTGTTTTTTCATTTCAACTCATGACGACACCTTGTGACCCTTCATGAACAACCTGGAATTCTTCCTAGAATTATTTTTAACTCAAAAACACTGGTGTCAGAGGACTAGAGTGGAGAGTGAAGTGTCCAGCTGATAATAAGAGAGGGCATATGCATAAGAACACCCACACTAGCAGATAATACCCACTTATCCTGGCTTCAGTGACTGGATGATCAGAGATCAACCAGAAGTCAAAAGAAGAGGAAAAAAAAGTATTCTCATACAATTTGATGAACTTGACCTACACCTATGGAAGCAGTAGTAGCTCAAAAGAGGGAACAAGTCCTTATAGCAAGAATCATTCCCACCCCCTCCACACACAGAGTAGACAGGGATGGGCAACTTGGACATTGGCTACCCAAAATTGGGGGTGGGGGGCTAC
>NW_006408576.1:17486224-17517494 GCF_000296735.1 Chrysochloris asiatica
TTGTGATACAATAATGAATAATTGTTATCAGGACTGATTATGAGGGTTGGAAATGTAAAGGTAGACATTTTATAGCAAGGAGGGGAGTGATTAACCTTTCAGTCTAGTAGCGGAGGTCCCTAGGACCATCAAGGGAGAAGAGCAGAGAGCGGGACCCTACTCCATCTGAAATGGAGCCAAAGATGATGACGTGGAGCAATGGAGCAGCTGGAGACTGTAGATCCAGAGAGGAAGAGTGACTGTGTGCTGAATACCTGGGGAATTATGGGGGCAGGATTGCATGGAGGGTATTGTAACCATGGCAATGAGATGATATATGATAGAGTGAATGTAAAACTAATGTTCTCCCATGTAAACTATCACATAATTCACAATAAAGCATTTAAGAAAAAAAAAGAGTAAACTGAAAAAAACCAAACAAACAAAAAAACCCACTGGTGTTCACCCCCACTGTACATGGGCAGTTCTGATGCCTTTGGCACAGCCTGTCACCCCATACAGTTCTGCCCCTTGCCTGTGAACTGTTTCTGTTTTTGTTACCTGCTTCCTTGTACCTGCCTTGTCAAAGATGCCACTTTATTGGCTCCTTCGCAGGCAGTCTTCAGCACTGAATTAACCTGGACCAAGTGGCACCAGTGTTGGCTTTGGGTGATGGTGTAGGTGAATGGGCAATGTGTCAAGGTTCTGTAATTGGGGCCATTGTTCTTCTCCCAAAGTCTAGACCAGTTTACCATGTCTTCTATGAAGCCTGACTTTTCGATTATTGATGTATATGGATTTATTATTATTCTCAGAGAGCAGGAATCATGTTTTGTTAAACTTTATGGCCAGCTCATTGTTGTCTACAAAACAAATGTTCAATAAATACATAAGTGAATTCATATATGGATGTGTTGTATTATGCCTTTTTTTAAAGGTGTTACTAGAACTAAGTATATATCAGAAGACTCTAGATTCTCTCTCTTATGTAATAAGTGCTTAGGAAATATTTAACTATATTGATTTAGTTGACCAGTGTTTATCAAGCATATGTTGTTGTTCAGTGTCTAGTCGGTTCCAACTCATAGCGACCGTATGCACAACAGAACGGAACAGTGCCCAATCCTGCACCATCTTCATAATTGTAGCTCTTACCTATTGCTGCTGCCACTGGGCCAATCCATCCCAGTGGGGGGGTCTTCATCTTTTTCAGTGACCCTCCACTTTACCAAGCATTATGTCTTTCTACAAGTACTGGTCCCTCCTGATACATGACCGAAGTATGAGAGATGAAGTTTCGTAATTCTGGCTTGTAAACCACATTCTGTCTGTATTTTTTCCAACACAGATTTGTTTCTTCTTCTAGCAGTCCGTGGTACTTTCAACATTCTTCTCTAACTCCATAACTCAAATGCATCAATTCTTTTTTTGTCTTCCTTATTCATGGTCTAGGAGCTCTGGTAGCGTAGTGGTTACGAATCAGGCTGCGAACCTTAAGGTCAGCGGTTCAAAACTACCAGCCGCTCTGCGGGAGAAAGATGACGCTTTCTACTCCCGTAAAGATTTACACCCTCGGAAACCCTGTACAGGGTCGCTATGGGTCGGAACCGACTCGATGGCACTTAACAACAACAACATTCATGGTCTAACTTTCACATGCATATGAGGCTATTAAATACCATGGTTTGGGTCTTGCACACCTAAGTCCTCAAATTGATATCTTTGATCTTGAACACCTGAAAGACGTTTTGTATAGCAGATTTGCCTAATGCAATACATCATTTGATTCCTTACTGCTTCCATGAGTATTAACAGTGGATCCAAGCAAAATGGAGTCTTTGACAACTTCAGTCTTTTTCCCATTTATCATGATGTTGTTTATTGGTTCAGTGGTGAGGAATTTTGCTTTCTTTATATGGAGGTGCAAACCATACTGAAGATTGTAAGTATTTTAGTAAATATTTTAAATCCTCTTCACTTCCAGCAAGTAAGGTTGTATCATCTGCATATTGCAGATTGTTAATGGAGTTGTGGTGTGGCGGTGTGGGTTAATGTGCTGGACTACAAAATCGGTTTGAACCACAGGGTCAACTATTCAAGCTTCACCAGCTGTTCCTCAGAAACCCTATACAGGAACGCTATGGGTCAGAACCAACTCAACAGCATTTAACAACAACAACAGCAGCAGCAATGAGTCTTCCTCTTATCCTGATGCCACATTCTTCTTCATCTAATCCAGCTTCTTTGCTCAGCATATAGATTGAATAAGTATAGTGAAAGAATACAACCTTGGTGTATGTCTTTCTTGATTTTAAACCATTCGGTGCCCCTTTGTTCTGAAAGACTGCCTCTTGGTTTGCATACTCATTCCTTATGAGCACAATTAAGTGTTCTGGAATACCCATTCCTCACAATATTATCCAGATCTTGTCATGATGCATACATTTGAAAGCCTCTGCATAGTCAATAACACACAGGTAAACATATTCCCCGTATTCTCTGCTTTCAGCCAAGATTCATTTAAATGAATCTGGCTTGATCCTCTGTACAATGTACTATTGTAGCCATGTTTTAATTATCTTGAGTAAATTTTATTTGTAAGTGATATCAATGATACTGTCTGGTAATTTCTGCATTCCATTGGGTAATCTCTCTTTGCAATGGGCATGGACATGGATATTTTCCAGGCAAGTATTTGTCTTCCAAATTTCTTAGATGAGTGAGTGCCTCCAGTGTCCATCAGTTTGTTGAAAGAGTTCAGTTTGTATTCCATTAATTCCTGGAGCCTTGTTCTCTGAAGCCAATGCCTTCAGTGCAGCTTGGACTTCTTCCTTCAGTACCAGTGAGTCTTGTTCATATGTTACCTCTTGAAATGGTTGACTATTGATCATTTCTTTTTGGTATATTGACTGTGTATTCCTTCCATCTTCTTTTAATGCTTTCTGTGTCATTCATTATTTTACCCATAGAATCCTTAAATATTGGAAGTCAAGGCTTGAATTTTTTGTTCAGCTCTTTGAGCTTGAGAAATGCTAAGTGTGTTCTTCCCTTTTAGTTTTCTAACTCCAGGCCTTGGCATGCTTCATGTTAATATTTGACTTTATCTTCTTGAGTTACATTTTGAAATTTTCTGTTCAATTCTCTTATCTCCTCATGTCTTCTATTTGCTTTAATATATCTACACTGGAGTGCAAATTTCAGAATCTCTTTTGACATTCATTTTAGTCTTTTCCTTCTTTCTTGTCTTTTTAATGACCTTTTGCTGTCTTCCTGCATGATGTTCTTGATGTCATTCCACAACTCTTCTGGGTTTTGGTCATTAGTGTCTAATTCATCAAATCTCTTCTTGAGATGATGTCTAAATTTAACAGTGGAGATTTAACAGAATCCAGAAGCTGCAAAGAATTTTATTTGACTGACTATAAAGATGAAATGGCAGATTGTAGAGGATCTCAAATAGGAATAATAAGTTTAGTTTTTATTATGAGTAGGCCATCTCTTGAGGTTTTTGAATAAATAGGTGGGGCCACAACCCTAGATAAACCTGGCTGAACTGTGTGTGGATTGGAGCAGCAGGCTAGGAAACAGATGGCGGGGAGCCAGGGGAAAGAGTTGCGTTAGTCCAGAAAAAGTCAACAAGAGCTTAAGTGAGGAATAGTAGTGCAGAAGTGGCAAGGAGAGGATGTTTATAGAAGAGCTTGCAAAGATAGAATCAAGATTTGACAGCTGGTTAAATAGGTAGTCAAGTGGAAAGAAGAGATTTTAGGTACTGAACTTTGGCAACTCAGAGGATTGCCAAGTATGTTTTACAGGAATAAAGAGCCCTGGAGGAGAAAGAGAGGAACTGGGGCATAGGGAATGCTGGCTTGGACACACTTAGGAGTTTCTAGCAGGTAGATTGAAATGTGGACCTAGATGTGAGGAATTGTGGCAGAGATTGTATTTCTTCCACCCTATTTTGTTCCAGCCGTGGTTTAAAGCAGAAACCCAGGTGTGTTTGCTGTCACAGGTTATTCATCAGCATGGTCTTGTATTTGTCAGCATTCCTTCCAGTCAACCATAAAAGGCCTCGCCTTAAGCTGAGCTTTTCATTATTTAAAAAATGTTAACTCTTACGGCTATTCTTAGCAAGTCATAACTGATTACATTGTACCTTGGGAGAATGCCAGGTGCGTGATACATGTTGAGTTGTTTAAGCCTAGGACAAGAGTTAACCCAACAGTCATTTCCGAAAGAGCACTCATTAGTTGATCATTTAATTGGCAGAGTTCATTGTTAGCATAGGCTTATTGTATATCTTATCAGTAGTTTTCAGGTAAATTTTTTTCTCCATTTTTAAAATTCAGTATGCTGGATAGTGTTTAAAAATCAGAGCCCAATTCTATATTCCCCTAAAAATTGTACCTATATTTAATCTTTCTGTTCAAAGTAATTATTATCACCCCCTATTTTTTTCTTCCTTTTGCTCAGTTGTAAGAATGAATGTGTAACCATCCAAAGTCCTCATTCTTGTTTATTCTCCACTTATAGGCCTGTAATCTAGGTGCACATAACCCAGAATGCACAGGGCTTTCAGCAATGTTAAGTGACACTCATGTTGACTTAAGGGAATGGTTGAGCCGGGAAATGAGGAACTGGGCTATAGTCTTATTTTCTAGTTGGGGAGGGAATCTTGCAGGGTCCAGAACACTGAATCTGTACCTAAAGGTTTTTCCTAACTGAGCTTTGTGTCTTTTAGTTAGCTCATATTCGTGTACTGCCAATTGGGATGTTCCTGCGTGCCCTGAGTATTGATGTATTTTTGTCAGTAGAGTTTGGTTACCATGGGTGAGCATACCTTTTGCTTCTAATCTATTTAATCCGTAGTGACAGTTTATTAAATTATCAGCCTTATTTCTTTAGGGAATAGAACAAAGGGTACCAAGACTCATTACCTCCTTTTCTTATTGATCCCCTTCACCCAGCAGCACACATACACAGTTGCTTTTCTCATTCTCACTCAACAATCAGTTACATGTATTCACAGGAAACAGAAATACGGTGAGATCGGTTTTTTCCCCTTTGTTTACCCACTCTTAGGAGCTGTCCTAGAAAGAAGAGCTGGAGCCTAGAGTGTCTTTCCAGGTTTATTGGTTAGAGCTGTGATTGAGTGTAGGAAATGAATGTTTGCTTTTATTCTAGTCTCTGTAAAGTGGTTCTTTCGTTAATCATTTAAAATACTTTTTCTTCATTGTAATGATCATCTTTTCACAAACTTCATGGTTTGATAATAGAGTTACTTTTATTGTGGAAAATGTGCAGAGATAGACTTTTGTATGTATTTCTTTGTAATATAAAATTGTTACCGAGAACTTAGAGTGAATAAGGCTATCATACTTGTGCTGGCCATGTTTCAAGTGAAAGTTAATCATTATCACATCTTCTAACATTTGTGTTATCCTTTAGATTTAAAAGGAAGTGGAATAAGAATATCATTTTTTTGTGTTTGTTTTTTTAGATTCAGAATATGAACAACATTATCTCCTTTCCTTTGGACAGTTTGCTAAAGGGAGACCTAAAAGGAGTCAAAGGGGTATGGTATTTTAAAATCAATACTATTGGGTGACAGTTTTTTTATATAATGTGGAATCACAGAAATACTGGCCTGGCATGGTAAGCAACCTATATTTTACTATTGCAACTGAGATGACAGGATGGCTTTTTGCTATCTCATTTTCCTTTGATTTGTAATCTTGGTCTGGTTTTCTGGCTGCTAAGTCACTAGTTTACAACCCTGGAAAAAAGGATCCTACATAGTAAGGGACACCTCTTATTTTCCTGGTGGGGAAAACATGCATGTGGAAGGCATGAACTATGTTCACTTTTCTGCCCTCAATGGATGTTTGTTGTTGAGGAGGTGTCTTGCTACTGTGAAGCACAGAAGTTGTGAACTCTTTCCCAGTAACAGGGTTAGAGTAGATAGATACGCTGAGCAGTACGTTGCTTTTGCATATCATTGGCACAAGCTGTAAAAGGGGGATGTTTGTGTCTGTGTTCTGAGGAGACCCAAGCTCTTCTGTGGGACCTGCACATGATTACTGTCTAGGGCTGAATCATACCTGGGCATGTCTGCATGCCCAGCCTGGCCAATCTTGGGGGATCTCTACAGAGGCTTCAGAGTCCCTTTGTAGAGTATAGTAGCAGAAATGTGTGCCCAAGGGATATGCTAAGACACTGAGGAACACTGTGGCCCTGAAGGGCATGTCAGCTGAATTAGCCAGAAAAAGCATGAGGAGAGGAAATTCTCCTTAGAGGGGAAAACATATGCAAATATATGGAAGCATGAATCAACACTGACACATCCGGGCTTTTAGTGTAACTTCAAGCAGTGAGTCTGGAGAGGTGCCAGTAGTAGGAAATGAGGCTTAGGAGTGGGGTAGGGCCAGTTCATGGAGAACCTTACATGCCAGACTTTGAAGTTTAGACTTGTCATAAAGACAGTGAAGAGCCAAAAGTAAATAGATAAATAAATAGAAAGAAAAGGGAAAAAAAGTATCTGTCTTCCAAAAGAGCTCTGTTGAATGGAATATAGTTAGGTGGGAACCACTGGATACAATTTTTCTGAGACTATGAGGTCTTAAGGACCCGACAAAGAGTGGAGTTGGGAAACCTCAGGAGGATGTAGATGACTTTTGTATTATTTTTGGGGTCCAAATCAGAATTAAAATTGTTGGGGGAGATTCATAAGTTAATATAAAAAGTCATTTTCTTTCTTTTAGAAAGATGCACTGAGATGTTTGTAGATTAAAATGAAATGTTATATATGTGTGTCTGAGTTTAACTTCAGAATAATCCGAGTGTAGAGGATAGGCTATAGATAAAATAAGATAAATAGTTGTTGTAATGGCATGTTAAGTACATTGTATGATTCTCTACTTTTGCAAACATTTGATATCTTGCATAATAAAATTTAAAGAAAAAAAAAATGCTACCAGTAGTCTAAAATCCTATGTTAAGTTCTTTATTGTTCATGGGCTCACATGAATAATTTTTTACAGATATTAATGTTCCTTTCAGGACTAGTCTAGGGATATGTATGCTTATCTGACATAGAAGTTAATGATTAGTCATGTTTAATTTATGCCTCTCTGTTTATAGGATCTGAAAAAACCGTTTGATAAAGCTTGGAAGGACTATGAAACAAAAATGTAAGTGCTTTCTCTTTAAAATACAGTATAGGTAATTTGAGATTGCCATTTTAAATCCAGCTTTTATTACTTAAAGGTATTGTCTAAATAAACATTTATCCATGAAAGAATTTATCTAGAACAATGTTGTTGTGGTTTATTATGATGCCAAATGCTTCCAAAGTTATATTAACTTCTTTAAACAACTTTCTTTTGTCCCTTTATAGAATGTTATTTTCAGGAAAGGTAAATTGAAAGGAAGTAAAGACTAATTTCTCTCACCATGTGTTTCTTTCCTTTTTGTCTTTAAAACACTTTCCCATTTTATCACCATTTATGACAGCATCACCGCTTTTTGGACTTTCTTCTTGGTGATTTGTGAAAAACATCTGCTTTTTGCTTTGTGTCTATGTTTCTCTGCAACATCAGCCCCCTTGGGTTTAGTTAGAGGAAAGAAAAATTGTTGGAATGCCATTCTCCTTCAGCTTTGTTTGATTGCTTCATCTGCCCCGGAAAAAGAACATAAAGAATGGCTTAGTTGATTCTTGAATGTGTTCCACAATTTCCACTGAAGACAAGGCTTCTACCAGTTGACTTCAAACAGTTTTAACATTTCCGCTCATAATTTCTATTCTTATAATGGAGATAATTGAGCTAGTTCTTGTAGGAGTAATGATTTCAATTACTTTAAATAGTTGAGAACTACAAAATATTTTAAATGCTTTGTGTTTACTTTGTAATCCCTGTACATAGGCTAATAATGTAAAGTTATATTAGTAGAAACAGAAACTTTCTTATGAAGCCATCTGGCAAAGTGAGGTGTTAAAGAAAAGTCATTTCAGTTGTAACTGCAAGTATTAAGTTTTGTGACTTTTTTTTTTTTTAACCATTTTTTTTTTTTATCATTTCAGTGGTGAAGTGTCACAAACCAAGTAGTGCCAAACCTTTGCTACTCCTTCCATTCATGGAATTTAAATTTTCATACCTGAAGTTGTGTGGACCCCTGAGTTCTAGAGTTTTCTTAATTGTACACATTTTTATATAAGCACAGATAATATTAAACTAGAATTCCTTGAAGGTCTGTCAGCCAAGAGGGGCTCCAAATCTACTATCTCTAGACCTTTGTGGTAGTGGTTGTGTTACACCGAATCAGTTCCAACTCATAATGATGCTGTATTAGGGGTTTTCAAGGCTGTAAATCTTTACAAGAGCAAACACCTCATCTTCCTACCACAGAGTAGCTAGTAGATTAAAACTGCTGACGTTGCGGTTTAGCAGCCCAACTTATAACCCACTGAGCTACCAGGGCTCTAGACCTTTACCATCCTTTAATTTTATAGGGAAAGGATCACCATTTCTACTTATAGATGGGAAACCATGACTTGTTGGTTTGAGAAGAGAATAATTGAGCTAGGCCTAGGAAATGGTTTCATGACTTCTAGTCAGTGGGTCTCACCACCACCCTAGCTAGATGCCTTAAAGGAAATGATTCTGTGCATTACTGGACCAAGGGCATAAAGAGGTTTCTAAAGAAGATTGCCTGTAATAGCCCTCTGGTTCTGAAAAGAATTAAAGAGGGAAGGAGATCAAATTCTGTGAAATTAAGATACACATAAATAGGGCATGGGAAGAATCTCTCACAAAAATCCCAGAATTTGTAAGGGGGAGGGAGTTAGTACTCTTTAAAAAAAAAAAAAAAAGCTTGAGTAATTCTAGGTTAAATAAAGGAAGTAATGTTGTGTCCATTAATGTGTGAGATGCATTTATCCCAAGAGGTGTTACATTATATAACAAATGCTTAACACATCTTTAAAATTTCTGGGCAGTAATTCCATACTAGATTATTTAGAGAACTCACCAGTGTCGGGACTGTGTCTTGGCCTTTTTGCGGTGGTGCCAGGGGGAATCTTGGAATTGTAGAATCATAGTCCCTCAGATCTCGCTGGCCCTCTATTTCCTCACATTTCCTCCAAGATGCATTTGCCCAAACCCCCACTAAACAGCCAATTGTTTATGTTCTGATATACTCACACTTTCAAACTGTTGAGTACCTACTCTTTGCCTAGCACTGTGCTCTAAAAGAAACAAAGAGTATAAACTACATTTCTTTCCTCTTCTTAAACACCCAATCCCATGATAGGAAACTTTCTGGAATCCAAAAATGATCATTGTTGAACAGCTTTTTAAGAGAATGCTGCTTTATATCTTTTCAGGCTTACCATGAAGTACTACAGAAAATATCTACTCACGTTTCTTCATGGCAGCTCTTTACAATTTGAGTGCTTTCTGTTGTTTTTGTTTAGTGATTTTTCCCTCCAAAACAAAAATTCACAATTACAAACCCTTATTATCTGATGCAATTTTATGGCTCCTTCTCATTCTGATCACTCTTCTATAGGTCCAAGTTGGTCAGTTTACACATGAATTTTACACATGTCGTTTTGTTGTACAAAGTGCAGAATGAGGTTTAAATGAAGAAAAGGCAATTTTCTTCTCCTAAAATCCTAGGTCAAGGCAGGCGAACTGCCATGGCTTCCATTAGTGTGGAGAAGGTGGAAATGAAGAAAGAGGAATAGGGGGAAAGTATGGGAAGAGACATATTAAGTAGTGAATGGTTATTGACCAAATGATTCCCTTAGGACCATCTAGGGGGTAGCCAGACTCATAAAATGTTATTGCTGAAAGAAATCTTGAAAGCATGCTTCCTCCTCTGACCCTGGGAACACTACTGGCCTAGAGTCTGGCACAAAGTGCAAATACTTAAGAAGTATTTGTTGAATAGTGTTGTTGTTGTTGTTGTTGTAAGGTGCTGTCAAGTCCATTCCAACTCACAGAAACTCTGCGCCAACAGAGTCCTGCCTGGTCCTGTGTCATCTTCACAATTGTTATGTTTGAGCCCATTGTTGCTGCCACTGTGTCAAATTCTCATTCAGTAGGTAGCAGAAAGGCCAATTTTTAAATGGCATTTTCCTTTCAAGTAGTTTAAGAGACTGTGCTGCCTGAAAATGCAGGGTAAGCATTTATCTCAGCAGGGTGGGCAATAGATGGCTTCTAAGTTGTCCAGTGTGGGATACTCTGCCAAGAGGCATCTTGATTTATCCTTGCTCTTTTCACGCTTAGAACCAAAATAGAAAAGGAGAAAAAGGAACATGCCAAGCTCCACGGGATGATTCGTACTGAAATAAGTGGGGCTGAAATTGCTGAAGAGATGGAAAAAGAGAGGCGGTTCTTCCAGCTACAGATGTGTGAGGTAAGATGCTGGGGAATCACAGGCTCTGGGAGTCCAGGTGGCGAGGCAATCTTCTGTCACCTACACATGAATTCTTGCTGGGAATGTAATAGGCTATATAAACATTAGTAAGTATTTGCTTCTGACTTTTACTAGCCACTTTAAAAAAAGAACAAAGTTTTTATTGGACTCCATTTGTCTCTCGTGTTTACATTTTAGTTTACTCGGGGAACCGTAGTCTTCTGGACACTGGGATTAGGTTAATCTAACAACAGCTTTTTATTAAAGATTGAGGAACAAAGTAAGCATAGTGTTCTTTCTGACCGCACATATGTAAACACACTCAAACTTGCCTCCTCTCACTGGGACATAACTAAAACCACTCACTTTTAGGAGGGATCTGGGTTCCCATTGGACCAATATAGTCATTGAGCTGGGATGAAAAGCCAGCTGGAAAAACCCCAGCCTGAGAGATGACAGTCCATGTAATTCTCTCTTTTTAACTATGTGAGATCATATCATGGGTAGGGCTGCTGCCTGTCTTTTTGAAGTGTTCCCAGCCAAATGTAACTTGCTCAGTTGTGGGGATGCCATCAAGGTCAAAAGGTCCAAGTGGCTTGGGCACTCCTTTCTATTCCTCTGCCTTTATTCCCAAGCCCTTCAGACATTCACAGAACATCATTCTGCTACAGGTACAGGAATGGAACCATATCAGAGAACATGCAAATCATGAAGGCCTCTGCTCTCAGCTCTCACCTACCTTACTCATGACTCCTCTTGTGAAGCTAGCTGAGAAAACAGCTTACGCTTCTGCCATAGGGCCACTCCTCTTGGCAAAGCCCAGTGAAGCACTTTTCCTTGATGGGAGCTGTGTTCCCTATTGGAGCAATCAATGAAAACTTGCTTTTTTAAATTTACAAAATACATGGGTATTGAAACTGGGTTCAGCCAGCTCTTGATTCACTCTAAAGCCATCAACAGCAAAGCTGATCCAGAAGGCAGTTCTTTTGGAATCTGTTTGTTTGTCTGTGATCTGCAGCAGGTGCTTAGCCTTTACACAGACACACATATATAAATACCTTAGGAATATATTTAAATGAGTGTTTAAGATGTAAACCTCTTAAGTGGCCAGAGGAAAATATGTTGCAGGGGATCAGGGATGGCAATGGAAAGTTTTAAACTCTGTTTTGTCAGATACTAGTATAACCACTCCAGCTTTGTTGGGGTTGCTATTTGCATAATGACTCTTTTTCATCCTTTTACGCTAATCGTATCTTTGAATGTAAAGTATGTCTTCTGTGGACAGCATGGAGTTGGATCATATGATTTTTAATGCAGTATGACTACCTGCCTTGTGATTAAATTGTTGAATCTATTCCTGTTTAATGTTGTTACTGATATACATTAGGTATTAGTTTCACATCTCCTGTTTTTACTTTTTGTTTTTATAAGCCTTCATGTCTTTTTTTGTTCCTCTATTCTACATGTATTTTGCATTGTGAATACAAGGGTAAATTGAAAAGCATTTCTATAAAATCATAGAAACCTTTATTAAAGAATCAAAATGTGAAACTGTTGTTTCTCAGTGTATCCTCCATCTAGGTCTATACACTTCTGAAGGTACTTTTTTCATCTTTCTAACCCTTCCCCAAAGAATTCTGTGCTCTTTGATTTACATCTTGTCAAAATGGCAGTTTTGACATCTTCTGGGGATTCAAATTGTGTTTCTTTTAAATGTTCTTTGAGTTTGCGTAATAAAAAGGAGTCTGAAGGGGCAAGATCAAGGCTGTTGTAGATGGAGAAGGTTTTCCAATGAAATTCTCACAGGACAGCCCTTGCTGACCTGGAAGAATGAGCAGGTGCAGTGTCGTGATGGAACACAATTCTTTGGCACAACTTTCCTAGCTTTGTTCTCACTAAAGTGCTTTTCAGTTTTCTTGGAACTTTGTCCTACACTAAGCTCTCATGATTATCCTATGTCCTCTGAGAAAATCTATCAAGATTACCCCTTTGGAAAACAAAACAATAAACCATAGCCATAGCCTTGGAGCTGCCTTGAATTTAACTGGCTCCGCAGATCCCCTTGGAAGCAACTGTTTTAATTGGACCTTCTTTTTTTATTTTTTGAAGACACCATAATAAGATTAAGATTAGTTTTATTGCTGAGAGAACTTGGCTGCAGCCACTTACTAATTATAGAGATACATATAAATATGTTTTGTTTGGAATAAATCCTTCCATGTATGAACTGGAACCCTATAGTAGTAGTGATTTTGTACTTAGCCTCATATTTAGAAAGTAAACTACACAGAAAAGTGTGTTTATAGATAGGAGAGTGGATGTTTTGATGCACACATTGCATTGTAGACAGTCATCATATATATTACCTGTTTGACCTATTTCACTTAGTGCTGGAGAAATCAACCGAGACAATATGAGATGGTTTTTATTTAAGCAGAGTTAAAATTAAGTATGTTGTTTTTGTTGTTGTTAAGTGCTATCGAGTAGGTTCCAATTCACAGCCACCCTATATAGGGTTTCTAAGGAGCTACTGGTGAGCTTAAACTGCCGACTTTGCCTTTCAAACCAACTTTGCAATCCTGCGCATTAACCCACAGTACCACACCAGGACTCCAAAATTAAGTATGTTGTTGTTAAGTGCCATTGAGTTGGTTCCGATCCATAACGATCCTGTAAAAGGTTTCTGAGGAGTGAATGGTGAACCACCAACTTTGTGGTTTAAACTGACTTTGCAGTCCAGCGCATTAACCTACAGCACCACACTTGTTGTTGTTGTTGTTATTGTTAAGTGCTGTGGAGTTGGTTCCGACTAATAGCGATCCTCTACAGGGTTTCCGAGGCTGTAAATCTTTATGTGAGCAGAACGCCTCATCTTTCTCCCGTGGAACCGCTGGTAGTTTCGAACTGCTGACCTTGCAGTTCACAGCCCGATTCGTAACCACTACGCTACAGCACCACACTAGAACTCCTAAATTAAGTATGGTGTTTGGCAAATAATGAAGTTGAAAAACGTGTTTGTGTATATACTTAAGTTGCACTCTTTTTGGCTAGTTAGAAAGAAATCTGTTTACCTAAACTTGGCAAGACTGTTTAAATGCTGGCAGATTTTGGAAATGCAATCAGCATGTTATTAGCAGAGCCTTAAAGTGAGATGTACTGAATTCCACACCCCCATCTCTGTTGTTGGTAGACACCTTGCACTGGTAAACACCTTGCACCTGGGTACTTTTACTTTTTGGGGTGTAGGTGGATGGATTGTGTGGTCTGGTGAAATAGCTTATTTTGGGGGAAATATCCTATAGATGATGCCTGTAAATAATATTCTTGAATGATTTTTGCACCAAATTCACAGGTGATAGTTGAGTCCCAATCTGTGCATATATCAACAAGGTCCCTGCCGCCACAGAGCTGGTTCATTAGAAGTCAGACAAGCACACAGATAATTACAGTGCATTAAGAGAAGTGGAAGTGGGCTTAACTAAGTCACTTGGAGTTTAATGGGCTTCCAGAGGAAGACACACTGATGTTGGATATTCTAGAAGGACGTATAAGTTGGCCAAGTAAACGTGAACACAAGGAGGAAAGAGCATTTGAAAAGCAATTACCTGAGAATATGTATAAAGGAGTTTTAAAAAGTTTCTGGAAGAATTGTTTAACTTTTTCTCTGTAAACTGAAGTTCTCGAGCTTTATAAATGCTTGCTATTGTGTAGTTGTTAAAATTTTTAGTTGCACAAGATCTGATCTAGCAGAATGACTTCCAGGCTTTTGTTTTAAAGCTGTGAAACCTTTTCTTCCAAATACATTTAAAAAGAAATTCGGTTAAGTTGGTAATACAGATCTTCTGTGAATGAATAAGATGTGACTGGCCTTGTCTTCCTTCTTTATTGATTATAAAAGTGATTGTGATTATTAGTTTCTGTTTCAGAATATTAGTCAATGTCCACCCCCCCCAAATCACCTTTTAACTGAACATCTTTTATACCTCCCAATGATTTGTATAAAAAGTATCATCCTTTACAGTGTTTTATAACTTGATTATTATCACTCACTAGTATGACATGGGCATCTTTCCATGACAGGAAGTCTCGGTTTTATTGGATACAATGGCTGCATAGTAGTTTAATTTTATCATTATTGTTGTTATGGGATGCCCTAGACTTTGATTCCATTTACATTCATTGCATTTGGGTTATGGCCATTGTTCACTTTTACCAACACAATTGCAATGAACTTTGCTGTTCATCTTTATAAACTTTTATAATTATTTCCTTAGAAGTAAGTTCCTGTAAGTAAATTTTCTGCTCCCATAATGGTTTACAGCCTTGGAAACCCTATACAGGTCAAACAGTGTGTTAGGTGCTGTTGAGTTGGTTCCCCCTCACAGTGACCCAGTCTTTTGCCATTCTCACAGTTGTGATGTTTGAGCCCATTGTTGCTGCCTCTGTATCAGGTTGTCTTGTTGGGGCCTTTCTCTTTTTTGCCGACCCTCCACTTTGCCAAACATGTTGTCCTTCTCCAGGGACAGGTCCTTCCTGATAACAAGTTCAAAATATGAGAGTCGAAGTCTCACCATCGTGGCTTCTAAGAAGCATTCTGGCTGCACTTCTCCCAACACAGATATGTTTGTTCTTGCATTTCCACGGTACTTTTAATATTCTTCTCCAACACCATAATTCAAGTGTATTGATTCCTCTCCAGTCTTCCTTATTCATTGTCCAGTCTTCCTTATTCATTGATCTTTATCAGTAAATATTTTAAGTCCTCTTCTCTTTCAGCAAGCAATTTTATATCATCCACATATCTTGGGTAATGTGTCTTCTTCCAATCCTCATGCCACATTCTTTGTTTTATAAGCCAGCTTCTCGGATTATTTGCTCAGCATACAGATTGGATTGTTGTTGTTAAATTCTGTCGAGTTGGTTCTGACTCATAGCGACCCTGTATAGAATTTCCGAGGAGTGGCTGGTGAATTTGAACTGCCAACTTTTCAGTTCCAGCGACCTTTCTGTCCTGTGCTTATCTTATAGTGCCACAGCAGGATTCCACAGATTGAATAAGTATGGTGCACACCTTTCCTGATTTAAACCATTCCATGTTCCTTTTTCTGTCCTACCTACTGCCTTTTGGTCTGTGTACAGGTTTCTCATGAGCACAATTAAGTCTCTGAAATACCCATTTGTCACAATATTATCCATAGTTTGTCATGATCTACCCAGTTGAATGCCTTTACATAGTCAATAAAGCATAAGTAAACATCTTGTTGATATTTTCTTCTTTCGGTCAAGATCCCATCTGACATCAGCAATGATATCCCTAATTCCACATTTTCTTCTGAATCTGACATGAATTTCTGGCAGTTCTCTCTTCTGGCATTTCTAATGTTGCAACCATTTAAAAAATTATTTTCAGCAAAATTTTACTTGCATGTGATATTAATGATATTGTTTGATGATGTCTGTATTCTGTTCGGTCCCCTCTCTTTGGAATGGGCATGAATATGATCCAATAACTTGGCCAGGTTAGCTGGCCAACCGAAAGCCAAAAACCAAATGCCTGGCCATTGTGTTGGTTTTAGACTCTATAGGATGGAAGGTTTTCTAGGAAACTGGTTTATAGGCTATAATCTTTACAGCAGTATACTGTCGCTTCTTTCTCTGGCAGAGCGGCTGGTGAGTTCAAACAACTGACCTTTTGGTTAGCAGTTTAGTGGCCGAGTCCTTCTTTAACCACCAGTGCTTTGAAAAGGTGTACACATTTTAAATTTTAACATCTAATAACCAGCAGTGAATAAGTAATCAAAAAGGAGGCGGTTACAGGCAGAAAAAAACTTTAGGGTTAACAGTTTCAGAGCAGTTTTCAACAAACCTGGGTGGTCACTTGTTTGTTTTACAGATGAGAAGCCCGTGGAGCTCACCATGTCCAGAGTGTTTGGTCAGTCAGTTTTAGAGGTGTTGTCTGGTTTTTTGATAGGGTGTTCTCCTATCAAATTTATGGAGGCCCTTCTCTATAAATTGTTGTTGTTGTTGTTAAGTGCCATCAAGTTGGTTCCAACTTATAACCACCCTGTGTAGAGTTATCAGGAGTCCTGACCTGGTGCTGTAGGATAAAGCATTAAACCACAAGGTCCATATGAACCACAAGGTTGATGGTTCAAACTCACCAGCTGCTCCTTGGAAACCCTGTACAGGGTTGCTATGAGTCAGAATCAACTCAATGACACTTAACAACAGTGTAGCATTCCCAAGGAGTGATCCACCCACCTTGTGGTTAGCAAGCAGTCCAGTACTTATCCTACAGTGCCATAGCAGGACACCTATAAATCTTCAGGAAAGAACAAATACCTTTACAAATGCTAGATTCCCCAAGACCTCCTGCTGTCTTAGTTAATGAATTCTCCAAGTAAAAATAGCTTTAATTCATTCCAATTTATGATTCCATTTTATCACCATTTTTTGTTTTTGAGGGTTTTTTTGTTTGTTTGTCTGTTTGTTTGTTTTTACATGTAGGGAGATTATGAATTTAAATATCTTGGGATCAGAGACATGGTGACAGGGTCTCAACCACAAAGAATTATCAGTATTCTAGACCTGTCTAAAGACAGGAAACTGGGACAGAAGTGTGTGAACAGGGTTATTCAACATAGTTAGAAATCCCATTCATTCTGATTCTTCTATGCAAATAGAATAAAATTTTGGCCTAGTAGGTTGAGTTAAAATGTCTTATTACTGGTAGTTCTGGGCCCCTAACCATTTAAGAACCTGGCATCAGATAATTCATATAGCACCAAATATAAGAAACTCTTAGCTATAGCATTCAAAAAGGTTTATTAAGATTCTCCCATGAGTTCTATCAATTTTAAAAGATGTCAGAGAAGTAGAAGAAATCATCACTGTTTTCAGACGCTCATATTCTACTCATTTCTATGACATTTCCTTTTTTTTTTTCTCTTTAACAGTATCTGCTGAAGGTCAATGAAATTAAGATAAAAAAAGGAGTGGATTTGCTTCAAAATCTGATCAAATATTTTCATGCCCAATGCAAGTAAGTTTTCTTTCTTTCTCGTGATCTTATTTTCAATGTCTTTCTCCTTGTGGAAATTTCTAATATAGCTATAGCATTTTATTAAGGAAATAAACACACTTAAAAATGTATAATAACAGGAATGAACTTCAAATATACACTATGTCATGGATGAACCTTGAAAGTAGTATGATATATGAAAGGAGCTAGGCATAAAGGAGCATACACTATGTAATTTCATGTCTAGACAAGTCTCAGAATAGGCAAATCCATAGGGACTGAAAATAGATCAGTGGTTGCCAGGGGATGCAGAAAGGAGACAATAGGGAGTGACTGCTAAAATGTACAAGGGTTTCTTTTTGGGGTGATGAAAGTATTCTGGAATTAGTGATAATGGTTGCACAATATGTAAATATACTAAAATTCACTGATTTGTACATTTTAAAAGGATGAATTTTATGACATGAGAATAATATTCTCAATTTTAAAATAAGCAGGTATATATTAAAAAAATCTGTAGCCATTATTGTCTTCATTTCTTAGTGTTGCTGCAACAGAAATACTATAAGTGGATGGTTTTCAAGAACGGAGATTTAGTTTCTCACAGTTGGGAAGGCTAGAAATCCCAATGTAACTCTAGGGAAGGTTCTATGTCAGCTCTAGAGGAAGAGGCTTGTCTCAGCTTCTGTAGCTCCATTGTGCCTTAGGTCCTTGATGAGCTCCACATGGCACCTGTCTTCCCCCCTTTGTGCTGGCTTCTCTGTGTCTAATCTTCTCTTTATTTCTTAAAAGTCATTAATTAGGCTTAAAAACACACCTTACATTGCTATGGCACATTAACATAACAAAGAAAAACCTATTCCTAAATGGGATTGCATCCGCAGGTGGTGGTGTTGTGTGCCATCTAATCAGTTCAGAATAATTCTAACCTGTATAGGGTTTCCAAAGCTTCTAAGTCTTTGCAGAAGGAGAAAACGTCACCTTTCTTCTCTAGAGCAGCTGATGGGCTTGATCTACAGACCTTGTGGGTTGCTTTTCCTACAGAGCCACACCACTGGAACGTTGTTGAGTGTCTGCAGGTTGGTTCTAACTCACAATAACCCTTTTACAGCACAGGTGGGGAACGTCTGGCCTGAGGATTGTATAACGCCCATGAAATCCTTTGGTCTGCCCCCAGCAAGGCAACCACAGTTCCAGCCATCACATTGGTGGTAGTGGTGGTGGTTATGTGCCGTGAAGTCGGTTCCAACTCATAACGACCCTGTCTGGGGTTTCCGAGGCTGTGAATCTTTATGGAAGCAGAAAGCCTCATCTTTCTCCCGCAGCGTGACTGGCAGTTTTGCACTGTGGACCTTGAGGTTACTAGCAGCTTAGTTTGTAATCCACTATTCTACTAGAGATCCTTAGCCATCATATTGTTATTGTTGTTAAGTGCCGTTGAATTGACTCCAACTCATAGCGATCCTATATAGGGTTTCCAGGGAGCAGCTGATGGGTTTGATCTGCTGACCTTGTGGTTTGCAGTCCAGTTCTTATCCTACAGCACCATACCAACCATTATATTGCTGTTTTTATGTGCTATTGAGTCGTACCGACTCACAGTGACCCTGTGCACAACAGAGCAAAACACTGCCCGGTCCTGGACCAACCTCCCAATCATTGCTACATTTGAGTCCATTGATGCTGCCACTGTGTCATTCCATCTTACTGAGAGTCTTCCTTTTTTCTTCAACCCTCCACTTTACCAAGCATGATATCCTTCTCTAGGGACTTGTCCCTCCTGACAATATGTCCAACGTATGAAAGACAAAGTCTGGCCATCCTGGCCTCCAAGAAGCACTCTGACTGTACTTCTTCCAACATAGATGATCTATTCTTTTGACAGTTCATGGTACTTTGAATATTCTCCTCCAACACCATAATTCAATTGCATCAATTCTTCAATGGTCTTCCTTATTCACTATCCAACTTTTGCATGCATATGAGGTTATTGAAGATACCATGACATGGGGTCAGATGCACCCTAGTCCTCAAACTGACATCTTTGCTCTTCAACACTTTAAAGAAGTCTTGTGCAGCAGATTTGCCAAGTACAATACATCATTTGATTTCTTGGCTGCTGCTTCCATGAGTGTTGATGGTTGATCCAAACAAATTGAAAACTTTGACAACTTTAGGTTTTTCTCCATTTATGTGGCTATTGTTTGTTAGACCTGTGAGGATTTTTGTTTTCTTTACATTGAGGTGCAATCCATAATGAAAGTCGTGGTCTTTAATCTTCATCAATAAGTGTTTTAAGTATTCTTCACTTTTAGCTAGCAAGGTTGTATCATCTGTTGGTATTGTAGGTTGTTAGTGAGTCTGCCTCCAATCCTGATGCCACGTTTTTCTTCATATAATGCAGCTTCTCAAATTATTTGTACAGCATACAGATTGAATAAGTATGATGAAAGCATGCAACCCTGACGCACACCTTTCCTGATTTGAAACTGTTCAGTGTTCTCTTGTTCTGGTCGCACAACTGCCTCTTGGTCTATATACAGTTTCCTCATGAGCATAATGAAGTGTTCTGGAATACTCATACCACGCAATATTGTCCATACTTGTCATGAGCCACACAGTAGAAAACCTATGTGTGGTCAATAAAGCACAATAAACATATTTCTGGTATTCTCTGCTGTCAGCCAATGTCTGTCTGACGTCAGCAATGATATCCCTCGTTCCATGTCCTCTTCTGAACTTGGCTTGAACCTCTGGAAGTTCTCTGTCAGTGTATGATTACAGTCTGTTTTTGTATTATCTTTAGTAAAACTTTACTTGCATGGGATATCAAAGATATTGTCCGATAATTTCTATATTCTTTGGAATGGGCACAAATATAGGTCTCTTCCAGTCAGTTGGCCAGGTAGTATCTTCCAAATTTCTTGGCATGGATGAGTGAGTGCCTCCAGTGCCGTATCACTTTATTGAAAGATTTCAACTTGTATTCCGTCAATTCCTGGTGCCTTATTCTTTGCCAATGACTTCAGTGCACTTTGGACTTCTAACTTCGGTATCATCGGCTCTAGATGATATGCTACCTCTTGAGATGGTTTAACATCGACCATTTCTTTTTGGTACAATGACTCTGTGCATTGCTTCCATCTTCTTTTAATGCTATCTTTATCATTCAGTATTTTGCCCATAGAATCCTTCAGTACCGCAAGTCAAGGTTTGAATTTTTTCTTCATTTTCTTCAGCTTGAGGAATGTTGAACATGTTCTTTCCTTTTGGCTTTCTAACTCCAGGTCTTTATACACTTTGTTTTAATATTTGACTTTGTCTTCTTGATCTGACCTTCAAAATTTTCTGTTGAGCTCTTGTACCTCTTTACTTCTTCCAACATTTACTTCTTCCATTTGCATCTCTATACTGGAGAGCAAGTTTCATAGTCTCTTCTGACATCTGGTTTTGGTCTTTATCTTCTCATCTTCTCAGTGACCTTTTGCTTTCTTCCTATATGATGTTCTTCATGTCATTCCACAACTCTTTCTTCTTGGGTCTTTAGTGTCTAATGCATCATATCTGTTATTTAGGTGATCTCTAAATTCAGGTGGAATATATTCAAGGTGATATTTTGGCTCTCGTGGACTTGTTTTCATTTTCTTCAGCTTCAGCATATGAATAATTAATGGTCTTTTCCAGAGTCTGCCCTTGGCCTTGTTTTGACTGATGATAATGGAGCTTTTCCACCATCTCTTTCCACAGATGTAGTCAATTTGATTTTTGTGTATTCCATCTGGTAAGGTCCCCGTGTATAGTCATCTTTTATGTTGTTTATACCATCACATTAGGGTGAATTAATTAGGGGTGACCAAATATTGCAGGCCAGTTCTTAAGTTGATAATTTTGTGTGGCCTGCAGATAACATTACAGATTTGGGCAGAAAAAAGATTCCTAACCCCTGCTGTATAGGCTTTCTGAAAAACAGTTGCTAGGTTTGAACCCCTGACCTTGTGGCTAGCAGTCCACTGCTTATCATACAGCACCATACCATGACTTCACATGCATCTATGTTCTTGTTGTCAAGTGCCATCAAGTCAGTTCCAACTCATAGCAACCCTGTGTAAGGTTTCAAGAGCAGTTGATAAGTTTGAACCACCATCCTTGTGGTTCAGTGCATTATCCTGCTGTGCATAGGTATTGTTGTTGTTGTTGTTGTATACCGTGGAGTCGGTTCCGACTCTTAGTGACCCTGCACAGGGTTTCCGAGGCTATAAATCTTTATGGGAACAGAAGGCCTCATCTTTCTCCCGCGGAACCACTGGTAGTTTCGAACTGCTGACCTTGAGATTGGCAGCCCGACTCTTAACCACTATGCTACCAGAGTTCCTTAGGTTATAGGGGTTAGGATTTCTCTAGGCATGGAGGATAGGGGCAGCACACAGTTAACACAGAAGATGATAGGTTCAAAAAATTTTTATGGAAAAATTCCATTATATTTTCATTTTGTTTTCCACAGACTTTTAAAAGATCCTTTGTATATCTATTTTTGTTCCTTTATTTATTTATTGAAGAGGCATATACTTGTGTGATCTAACACATGATAGATTCTCAAATGCTTGCTGTTTGTTAACAGAGAGATAAGATGCAGTGTATTACACTAAGGAAATACTTTTTGATGTTATTAGTCCTATAAAGCAAATGATAGTAATAAGTAAAGGAGCCTGTACTCATATGTAGAAGAGAACCAGAAACTTAACTGTTCAAGATTCAGTCTTGCCATGTATATTGTTTCTCATGTTGGGTACCAAATCATTTCTGATACATACCCAAGCCATGTGACAGAACTGCTCTATGGGTTCAAACTGCCAACCTTTCGGTTAGCTGCTGAGCATTTAACCGTTGTACCACCAGGGCTCCACCTTATGTATTTGTTGTGCCATTGAGTCAATTAGAACTCACAACAACCCTATGCTGGTGTTAAGTGGCCTCAAGTCAATTCCGACTCATAGGGACCCTGTACAGGGTTTATAAGGAGTGGCTGTTAGGATTGAAATGCTGACCGTGAAGTTAACAGTTCAGTGGTTATTGTGCAGTACCACAGCAGGACTCCTCAGAGTCAGACAGAATAAAACTGCCCAATGGGGTTTTTTTATACTATAATCTTTATAGGAGCAGATTACTAGGTCCTTTCTCTCAAAGAGTGGCTGAGGTGTTCCTATTACTCACCTTTCTTTCAGTTAGCAGCTGAGCGTTTAATATCTGCACCACCTCCTTCCACGTTTATTCCCTCAACTCTCAGCCTTGTTTTCTTTTCCCATTCTCTTCCTACTTCTAAGCCTTGACACTCATTCATTAATATAAAACAAGCCCCTGACTCCTTCACTCAGTCATTCAACAAACTTGTATTGATGTATGTCCTATATATAAGTAAGTTGCTGGAATTTTAAAGGTTTTAGATTTTGTTCTAAGTGTATTGGGAACTCTTGAAATGTTTAAAGCGGGAAATGCATATTGTACATTATTTGTTGAGCTTCCTACTATGTATCAAGCACCATCTGAGGCTCTGGTGATACAGTTAGAAGGGAAACAAAGTTCTTACCCTTGTGGTCCTTCAGCTTTATTGAGGGAGTGACATATGATAAGCACATATGTAAATTTATTAAATAATTTTAGGTAGTGAACATGGCTGTGGGGAAAAACAACAAAACATCTAAGCACTGTGATGAGATAAAGACAGTGGTGATGGTTGGAAACAACAGGGAACGCTTCTGTGACCCCATTTCTATTTTAACTCAATAACTCTGTGAAGAGGGAATCTGATGTGCCAGACAGAGTAGCATGGGGTGATCACTTTGTGGGCAACTCTCATTCCACTGCAGTCCAAAGATGATTATGTCTTGGCATAGAGAGGACTGGACTGGATGGAGAAATGCTTTGTAAGTTGAATTGCCACATAGATCTACTTAACCTTTTTCTGAACAGGCCTGTCCCCACACTGCTGTATCTTGCACACATTGTTTTTCTGTAATGCCATTCTCTCCCCTCTGTGCCGCCTTCCCTAATTTTTGTTCCGTCCTAAGACCTAGCTCATATATAATTTCTACTTTGAAGGCATTCTTGTTTTCTAAAGATAAAATTACTTCTCTTCCTCTGTGTTACCACTATACCAATGTCTCTGTGTCCCATTGAGCTAAAAACTATAAGGAAAGGGCCTGTAGTCTTTGTTTTCTTGTAACCTACAATGCATGGTGTATTTGCCTTGCAAATACTTGCAGAAGTTGGTTGCACTGTTGAATGGAACTGAGGTCTGCTTTGGAATTCTTAACACATCTCTGATGACATTGCATTTCTAAAGCAATTGAGGTCAAACAGTAAGGAAGATGTTCTGAGTGATTCATTCTAGGTTAAATGAAGAGCTCCATGCTTGGAAAACAGCTTCAGAGGGTGGAAAAGATCCCTAGTTTGTAGAATATTCAAGGTGAGTTATTTTATACAGACTCAAAATCCTAAATTTGTGATTAATGTACAAAGTACTCCTTCAGTTCCTATCCTAGTAACTTGATGCAAGGAGGCAATTTAGGAAGTGGTCGGTTGCTTCCTTGCTGATATTTTGTTTCTAAGATGCTATTCTGGGATTTCCTTTTTTCTTTATTTTGCCTAAACTGATCAGTTGGGTAGCAACAGACCACTTGTGGAAGAGTGAAATGGTTGGCCTTTTATGGGCATAAGCTCAGTAACCTTTTTAAATGATGAATCTTCCATTACTTGCTATTTGATGAGAGAGAGCGCGAACTCAGAGAATACATACACTGTATGCGCGTCAAATTATTTTAGCAGGCTGTTGTTGCCGCTGTCGTTAGATGCTGTCAACACATAACGACCCTATATGCACAACAGAACAAACACACCTGGTTGGTGCCATCCTCACAATAATTCTCACACTTTAGCCCATTACTGCTGTCACTGTGCTGATTCAAGTCTTTGGAGTGGGCGGTTGGGGGAGGGGGGTGCATCTTTTGCTTTTTCCGCTGACCCTCCACCTTACCAAGCATGAGGTCCTTCTCCAAGGACTGGTTCCTTCCTGATAACATGTTCAAAGTATGAGAGATGAAGTCTGGCCATCCTGGCTTGTAAGGAGCATTCTGGGTATACTAATTCCAACACAGATTTATTTGTTCTTCTGGCAATCTATGGTAATTTCAATTTCTTCTCCAACACCATAACTCAAATGCATCAATTCTTCTACGGTCTTCTTGCTTCATTGTCCACAGGAGGCTATTAACAATACAGTGGCTTGGGCCAGGCACACCTTAGTACTCAAACTGGTATCTTTGTTCTTGAACATTTTAAAGAGGTCTTGTGCAGCACATATCCCTAATGCAATAAATACATCATTGGATTTCTTGACTACTGCTTCCATGAGTGTTAATAGTGCATCCAAGCAAAATAAAGTCCTTGACAACTTCAGTCTTTTCTCTATTTATCATGATGTTATTCACTGATCCAGGTATGATGATTTTTTAACTTTCTTTACATTGAGGTACAATAAATTATGAAAGCTATAAACTTTGATCTTAATCAGTAAGTATTATAAGTCCTCTTCAACCAACATGCAAGGTTGGATCTGCATGTCGCAGGTTGTTAACGTGTATTCCTTCAATTTTGATGCCACATTCTTTGTCATATAATCCAATTTTTCAGATTATTTGTTCAGCATACAGGTTAAATAAGTATGGTAAAAGAATACAACCTGGGCACACACCTTTCTTGATTTTAAACCATTGTTCTGTTCAAAGGGCTGCCTCTTGGTATATATGCAGGTTCCTCGTGAACACAATTAAGTATTTTGGAATATCCATTCTTCGGTATTCTCCAAAGCTTGTCATGATCCACACAGTGGGAAGCCTTTCCATAGTTAATAAAGCACAAGTAAGCATTTTTATGGTATTCTTTGCTCTCAGCCAAGATCATCTGACATCAACAATGATATCCTTCATTCCATGTCCTTTTCTGAATCTGGCTTCAATTTCTGGCAGTTCCTTGTTGATGTACTGTTGCAGTTCTTTTTTAATTATCTTCAGCAAAATTTTACTTGCATATGATACTAATGGTATTGTTTGATGATTTCTGCATTCCATTGGGTCATCTCTCTTTGGAATGGACACAAATATTGATCTCTTCCAATTGGTTGACCAGGTAGCTGTCTTCCACATTTCTTGGCATAGATGGGTGATTCCTTCAAGTGTTTTCATCAGTTTGTTGAAATTTTTCCGTTTGTATTCCATCATTTCCTGGTGTTTTTCACCAGTGCCTTCGGTACAGCTTGGATTTTTTTCCTTCAGTACCATCGGTTCTTGATCATATGCTACCTCTTATACTTTTTGTACAGTGACTAGGCATTCCTTCCATCTACTTTTATTAATGCTTTCTGTATCATTCAGTCATTTGCCCACAGAATCTGTCAGTATTGCAAGTTCAGGCTTTAATTTTTTTCTTCAGTTGTTTCAGCTTAAAAAATGCTAAGCATGTGCCTTCCTTTTGGTTTTCTAACTCCAGATCTTTGTATCATTCATTATAATACTTGACTTTGTCTTCTAGAGCTGCCCTGTGAATTTTTCTGTTCAACTCTTTTACTTGTGCATTTCTTCCATTCACTTTAGCATCTCTACACTGCAGAACAAGTCTTTTGACATCCATTTTGGTCTTTTCTTTCTTACCTGTCTTTTTTATGATCTTTTGCTTTTTTCCTTGTATGATGTTGTTGATGTCATCCCACAGCTTTTCTAGTCTTCAGTCATTAGTGTCTAATGCAGCAAATCTGTTCTTGAGTGGTTTTTAAATTCAAATGGGATATATTCAAGGCCATATATTGGCTCTCGTGTACGGCCATATATTGGCTCTTGTGTACTTGCTTTAATTTTCTTCAGCTTTATCCTGAACTTGCATATGAGAAGTTGATGGTTTGTTCCACAGTCTTCCCTGGCCTTGTTTGGCTTATGTTATGGAACTTTTTACCGTCTCATCCCTCAGATATAGTCAGTTTGATTTTTGTGTATTCTGTATGGTGAGTTCCATGTGTGCAGTTGCCTTTTATGTTATTTTTAAAAGATATTTGCAATGAAGAAGTCATTTGTCTTGCAAAATTCTGTCATGTGATCTCCACCATCATTTCTGTTACCAAGGCTGTAGTTTCCAACTACTCTACTGATCCTTCTTTATTTCCAACCTTTGCATCCATCACCAATAATTGGATTATATCTTGATTATGTTTGGTCATTTTCAGACTGAAGAAGTTGGTAGAATTCTTCAATGTCACCATCACTGGCTTTAGTGATTGGTGCATACATTTGCTGGTCTTCCTTGTATGCATATGGATGTTATCCTATCACAGACAGCATTGTTCTTTAAGATTGATCTTGATTCCATGGCTTGATGATCAGAACTCAACTAGAGGGATGATAAAGAAATTTGATACAGGAAGCAAGTGTAAATTGCTAAATTTGATGACTTTGACATGTAGCCCAAAATACAAACTGAGAGGGAAGCGGTCTTCACATGAAGAATCAAACCTATCCCCTCTGTACACAGGCTGACTTACAAGTTTTCAAGATGAAGTTTAGTTTCAGAGTGTGTAGGGGAAGGTAGAATTTCCACTGAATAGTTTGCATCTTGTCTAGATGGGTTTGGTGAAAGGAGATGGGGATAGGATACTTTTAATTTAATAGTGAGTAATTATCATGACTAATTACGATTGTCACAACTGTAAAGGTAGAAGTTGTATAACAAAAAGTGGGAAGTAGTTAATCTTACATTCCAGGAACAGAGGACCCTAGGACCATAAAGAGAGAAGAGCATGAGTGGAACATGGGACCCTAACCAGAGAAGCAGTGACACCAGAGATTGGGGCAGAGGTGATGGCATGGAAAGATAGAGCAGCTGAGGACTCTTAAGACTCATGGAAAGAGGAAGTCTGTGTGCTGGTGGCCAGGAGGCTGACTTGCTGAATGTGCCTTTGTTTAAACAATGATATATCCTACATGTTTTTGTGTACATCAAAAAAACAAGGAATAGAAGCAAATGCTGTTAAACAATAATACATGGAGGGGGTATTTTAATCATTGCAGTGAAGCAAAATAAAGTAGGTTGAGTACAAAAAACCCATGTAAACTATCACTCGATTTACAGTAAAAGAAAGAAAGAAAAAAGATCTTGAAATGTCCTTTTTGATAATGAATGCTATGCCATTCCTCTTGAATTTGCCGTTCCCAGCATAGAAATCATGTGATTGTCAGATTCAGAATGGCCAATACCAGAATATGGCCAATTTCTTAAGTAGATCACCAGACATTTTTTCAGTGGTGTTTCTGAGTAGATTTGAACCTGGAAATTTTTGGTTAGCAACTGAGCACATTAACACTTTCCAGGGACTCCTCGAGTTATTGTTGTTAGGTGCCATCGAGTCATTCCAACTCAGAGCAACCCTCTGTACAAAAAGCAAAACACTGTCTGGTCCTTCACCTTCTTACAATCATTGCCATGTTTGAGGCAATTGTAGCAGCCACTGTGTCAGTCCATCTCATTGGGCAGCTTCTTCTTTTTCTCTGATCCTCATCTTTATCAAACATGAGTCCTTCCCTTAGGGACTGGTCTTTCCTAATCACATGTCTGCTTAGACTGGGTTCTCTAAAGAAAGAAAACCAGTGAATCTTATAAACATATATTTAAAGGGAGGTTTATGCCAAGGAGTTGGCTCACAAAGTTGTAGAGACTAGCACATTTCAAGTCTATGGGTCAGATACCAGGCTGGAGGCTTCTGGTTCACAAAGCTGTAGGGACTGATGAACCCAAGTTCAATTGGTTAATCAGCAAGCTTCTGGCTGCAGAGGCAAATTAATCCAAGGTAAGATAGCAGGCTGCTGATGACTCCCAGGATTAGCAGGCAATACAACAGCTTTTGGCTCATGACCAAAGAGCTGGAGAATAGACGACAAGGCAGATGCAGGATCCAGACCCAACAGAAAGCAAGCCAGCTTTTTCCTCATTGTCCACATATATTGGGAGCAGGCCACACTACTGAGGAAATGTCCTTCAGTTGATCTGGTGTTCGTAGTAGATCTCACCAGGGAGGATTGGTGTTGCTTTTGTCAAGTTCCATTGAGTTGGTTCCAACTCATAGCAACCCTGTATAGGGTTTCTGAGGCTTAATTAAGTCTTTGCAGGAGCAGAAAATCTCATCTTTGTCCCTCAAAGAGGATTGTGGACTTGAACCATTGACCTTATTGTTTGCAGCCCAGAATTTACCATGACCTAAATGCTAAACTATGAGAATCATGACCTAGCCAAGTTGACCTAAAACCTTGACTATCACTGCATCCAAAGTACAAAAGACAAAGTTTCACTATATTTGTTTCTGAGGAGCATTCTGGCTATACTTCTAAGATTTGTTTGTTTTTCTGCCAGTCCATGATATACTTAATATCTTTGCCAACACCTTAATTCAAATGCACCTCTTCTTCGAGTTTCCTTAATCATTGTCCATCTTTTTTATGTATATGAGGCAGTTGAGAATACCATGGCTTGGGTCCGGTGCACTTTAGACCTCGAAGTGTCATCTTGCTGTTTAACACTGTAAAGAAGTCTTTTGCAGCGGATTTTCCCTGTGCAATACTCCATTTGATTTCATGACTCTTGCTTCCATGACCATTGATTGTGAATCCAAATAAAATGAATCTTGGAAAACTTCAGTCTACTCTCTGTCATGATGTTATTTATTGGTCCAAGTGTGAGACTATTTGTTTTCTTAACATTGAGTTATAATCCACCATGAAGGTTGTAGGCTTTGATTTTCATCAATAAGTGTTTCAAGTCCTCTTTACTTTCAGTAAGCAAGGTTGTATCATCTTCATAGCACAGCCTATATGAGTCTTCTCCAGTCCTGATGCCATGTTCTTTGTTCTTCATATAATCCACGTTTTCTGATTATTTGTTCAGTATACGGATTGAATAAGTATATTGAAAGGATTCAACCCTGATGTACACATCTCATTTAAAACCATTTAGTATCCCCTTGTTCTGGTTGAACAACTGCTTCCACATGAACACAGTTAGTGTTCTGGAATTCCCATTCTTCATAATATCCATACTTTATTCTGATTCATACAGTTTGTATGCATTTGCATAGTCAATAAAACACAGGTAAACATATTTCTCATAATCTCCTTTCAACCAAGATCCATCTGGCACCAATAAGATATCCCTAGTTCCATGTTCTCTTCAGAACCCATTTTGAACTATGTAGAAATGCATTATTTTGCTCTTTTCTCATTTTAGCTTTTGGGTTAAGTGTTTTTTCTTTCATTTAAGGAATTTGTTTTTAAGGAACAAATCTCACTTGTTTTTTTCTTTCATTTAAGAAATTTGTATTTCTACATAGTCCCTGTGGTGAGCATGGTGGCTCTATAGGGTGATAAGCATGGGACTGTGAACCACAAGGTTGGTGGTTTAAGCCCATCAGCCATTCTGCAGGAAAAAGACAAGGCTTTCTGCTCCCACAGACATTTATAAGTCTTGGAAACCCTTTACAGACAGGGTCACTATGAGTCAGAATTGACTAGAAGGCACTTAACAACAACAAATAGTCCTTGAATGATCCTGAATATTGGTCTTAACTGGTTTTTGAGAAAGAATATTGAATAGGGTAATCTTTAAAATAGTAATAGTGAAGTAAATAAGCAAAAGATGGTAATGAGAGTGAATGCTGACTTTATTTGTTCTTTGCACAAATGCCTGATGAGAACCATTGTGACTAGCAGTTGTGTGATGAACTTGGGCTATACAGAGTTGAATGAGACCTGGGTCCACCTGCCCTGGAGAAGCTTGCTGTGTTGAGCAGGGGGCAGGCAGGCAGATTGGTCAACAGATATACAGTGTCATGGTGTAAAGCCTATAAGGGGACTGAAAGTCAGAGATCCTTGGAAAGACTGAAAGTCAGAGATCCTTGGAAAGGGCTCTTAGTGGGAACTTGAAGTGTGAATCTAAGCAAACTAAAACCCAGATCCTTTGCTGTTAAGTTGATTCCAAATCATGGTAACCCCAACCCCGTGTTTTATAGAGTACTCCTGCTCCATAGGGTTTCCTTGGCTGTAGTCTTCATGGTAGCTGATCACCAGGCCTCTCTTCCACAGTGCTGTTGGGTTCAAGCCATGAGAGCAAACCATTTGTACCACTCAGGAACCTCATCAGTCCAATCTTTATGTTTTCAAGGCCCATGGGTGGGACAGTTTTTACTTAGCTGCAAACTGAAAGATTGGTGATTTGGATCCACCCAGTGCTGCTGCCTAGTAATCGCCTTCCTTTGAAAACCCAATGGAGTAGTTTACTCTAAAGCATATGAGGTCTCACTATGTGTGAGAATTGAATTGTGGCAACAGGTTATATTGTAAGAGTGTGAGAATTTGATCATGTAGTGTACAAAAACGTATAATAAATTTTTTTTTATTTGTTAATGTTGATGATAAAGTTCTTTTATGGAAGCTTGAGAAAATGCTGTTCGTGGTTTTTAACTTAAGAAAAATTTGCCAGGTATTTGTACTTAGGAATGTCACAGTGATAATAGTAAGCACAGGGACTGGGCTCCTCCTCTTTGCTTTCTCTAATGCCAGGGTTGGTGTCAGTTTGAAGGTATATCTCAGTACCAAAACATGCCTTCACGCATCCCTGAGACAAGATGGTGAAGGTCGGAGTCAACGGATTTGGCCGCATTGGGCGCCTGGTCACCAGGGCTGCTTTTAACTCTGGCAAAGTAGATGTTGTTGCCATCAACGACCCCTTCATTGACCTCAACTACATGGTATATATGTTCCAGTATGA
>NW_006408576.1:17518569-17538380 GCF_000296735.1 Chrysochloris asiatica
AGCCAAAAAAAAAAAACATGCCTTCATAAGGAGGAAACAGAAAGAGGAATTTTGAAAATTAGGGGGAGGATGTTTTCTAGGTGATAATCAAGATATAGGGTTAGGCTGTTAAAAACATATAATCTGAAGTTTATTATATTATTTCAAGCACACTGTCCAATGTCACTCTAGGAATTATATCTGTGACAAGAGACATCATCTGAGCACTTGACTCCCCTACAGGGAGGAGAGTTGCCAGGTGGCAAAGATTCTTAAAGTCAAGATCAACTCAACAGTATCTAATAACATCACAGCATCCAAGAACTCTGCTTCTCTGGATGGACACATGGTTAAATGATCAACTGTAAGAAATGTTGGTGGTTTGAACCCACCCAGAGGCTCTTTATCAGGCGTGCCTGGCAATCTGCTTTCACAGCCTTGAAAACCGTTTGGAGCAGTTCTACTCTGCACACATGGGGACACATGGTTGGATTCACCATGACCCCTGCTAGCATCAACAACATCCTAGGACTTATCTCTTCTACTTTTTCGCTAACCAGAAGAATCAAAAGAATTCATGACAAGAGGGAAAAAGTTTAGCTTCTCATGCTTGCATCTCTGTCATTGTGAGTTTAAATTTCCTTTTCAATTTAGAACCATTACCTGTTGTGTTCTGTGTACTTTCCACTGTACTGGAAGTGGAAGGCACAGAGGTAAAATTTCTGTGGAGATTCTAGTTTAACAGTGGAAACACATGGATAAATATAACCAGAGCATAGCATATATATTCAGAAAAAAGTTAGGCAGCCTTGTAGGAATTACAATATAACATATTATGCTTATACGAAGGTAAGAAAATTCTAATGGCCCAGACTCTGATTCCTAATAAGTAGCTAGTAATTGTTCTTAACCCCTACCCTTAGCGTGTACATATTGTCCCCTTACCTCCTCCTTGTTATATTGAGTACCACACTACTTTGTTTCCCCACCTTCACCTGGTTATGGCATGCTTGGTGTGGGGAAGTCCCATACTTTTGCTTAGTTTAGAAAAAAAGGAAAAAGAAACATCCCCTCACTATGAACACCTGTGAAAGAAACCCAGGTTATTTTTGAAGATTTTTGGCACCCAGTAAACTGGCAGAAGTTGGTAACTCTCCTTCCTTCCTTCAGTAATTGATTTCTTCATCAACAAATATTATGTGCTGAAAGTATGCCAGACTTTGTGTATACATTATCCTTACCCTGTGGAATTTGACATGTGTTGGGGGAATTAGATTGTAAATAATCTCACTAATGAATACATAGTTGTACTTTGTCTGAGTGTTTTGAAACAAAAATAATCCAGTGATTTTGAAAGAATGTAACACGAATACCTCATTTAAAATAGGAGTCATGAGAGGCTTCACTAGGAGGTGATATTTAACACTACATGCAAAGGACTTGATGCAAGAATAATTTAGCAGATAACAGAGACAAGGCCACAGTGTCTAGAACATAATGAATGAAGTGAATGAAGGGGACAGATGTGTGGAGGGAGGCTAGAGCCTTATTCATGGGCCACATCACTTGGCATTATAGGCCATGTTACAAAATTTGAACTTTCTCAGTGCAATGGGAAGCCTTTCTTCATTCCTCCTCAAGAGTAACGCATAGCACACTTCAGAGGTGGTATTGAACACGGGCCTGCCTACTGATGCGGTGCAAAAACATGTCTAGCTTCTGTTGCCAGCTGTATTTCCTGAATCACTTGTTATAAATGAGTTCACAAACATTGAGTTCTGAGCTTAAGGGGGTAAAAAAAGAATACCTTTTGATATTTGATCTCAAGCTCTTAAACCACATTTTCCTACTCTGTAGACAGAGCATTGCCATTCCTGTACATCATAATTGCTCAGTTTTTTCCTGCATTCTTTCTTACTCTACTCAGTTACCCGCCTGTCAAAGACATCCCTTAGTGTCTCACTCCCTATTTTCACTCCCTTGTCCCCTCTGGCCTCAGACTCCTCCCTTTGGAGGTGCAGGAGACCACTGAGCCAAAACCTTGCTGCAAGCCACTCAGCAATAGAATCCTGCTTCACATTTTAAAAATTCCTGCATTTCTTTTTATGTGGATCATTAAAAATCACAAATACTTAAATGTACTGCAGTCAGTGGCTTTTCTGTTCATTTCTCCTTACTTTGAGTGTCACTTTACTCGTGGTTTGCCTGGTATTTTAACATTTTGCTTATATTGTCTTTTCCCCTAGGAATTATATAACCACTCTGATGATCACTTTCCTTTTGAAGAAGTTTTTTTGTTTTGCTTTCCTCATTTAACAAAAAAATTTTTTTCCTCTTTCATGAAACACAATCTGTTTCTTCTTTTTATCCCCCTAGTTTTTTCCAGGATGGACTGAAAGCAGTTGAAAGCCTCAAACCTTCCATTGAAACTCTTTCAACAGATCTTCACACAGTATGTAGCTTCCCTCCCACCTTGGTGTTGAAGTCACAAACATTTTCATTTAAATGTTTCTGCCACTTAATCTTGTGTCTGCATGTTGTATGACCCAGAAACTAATAGCCCTCTAGTGCCATGCACAGCATGGTGGTGGAGTTCCCATTCTTAAGTTATCTTGATTAGAGGGAAGGTTTAAATTGGTGAAGGAGTCATTTGTTGCATTTATGTTGTGGAAGTGCCCTGTGAATTCCAGCATTTCACTGTCAGCTCAGTCTCTTAACTTGTCTTGTGTTTTCTTACAAGATCAAACAGGCCCAAGATGAAGAAAGAAGGCAGTTGATACAGCTTCGAGATATTTTGAAATCAGCATTGCAAGTTGAACAGAAAGAGGTGAGGGGATTTAACTATGAAAGATTCTTTATTGTACACCTATATCTCAGAACATGTTCAGATGAAAGACTCTAAAATCTGTATCTTCTAGCTGTTCACAGCTTTAGAAAATCATCTTTTAAAATATTTCTATTTCCTGGGGGAAGCATTGTATAAATCTTTTTGCTCTATCAATTGCTAGATGATTACTGGATTTTCACATATAATATGCCCACAAAAATCGCATGTTCACACATATAACACTCACAGAAAACAAACATGCAAGGAGGTTACACAGTGTCCCCAAAAAGCAACAACTGTGTACTATTTGCATAAAAATAGGTAGCTCTTAGTGTTTCCACCATGTGGAGCACTTGTTATTTATGTCATTTTGTTTCTGAAACTTTTTGGTTTCCTGACATGTAGATATATGTAAACTCTTGGCATGTTTGTAGCAAGTAACCTTTGGATCTCTTCCATCCCTGAGGTCGTGTGTTCTATAAGATGTGTGTGGGCTTAGGTTTTTTTACAGATACTTTCTGATGGGTCAGAAAACCTTAGTGGTTTTTTGTTTTTTTTTTTTTGGTGGGGTTGGGGGGTTTTGAGGTTTTGCGTCATCTGTTTCACTTAATGAATTTTCTGTTTGCTAACGGAATCCCACTGTGGTGCTATAGGGCAAGCAACCACAAGGTTGGCAATTTTGACCCACCAGCCGCTCTTAGAAATCCTGTACAGGGTTGCTATGAGTTGGAACCAACTCAGTGGCACTTAACAAAAGCAACTGCATGTGTCACATCAGTAGTGATAATTTGTTTTCTGGGCTCAGTTAAAAAACATTATGGTTTTTTTAGGTTATTTTATGATATGTTGTTGCAGTGTGGGTATTATAATATGAATATTAAAACATATCTACCTCCTTATCAAAGGAATGTGTCTAAATGTATATCTGATGGATTTTTTTAAAATAACTAAACCATTTAGCAAAGTATAAAAATCTCTTTTGGCAGGTTGGAATGCTCTAATATGCTGTAAGTTCTTATACTATAACTGAATATTGTTGTTTTTCTTCCAAATGCATTTACCTTTTGTGACCGAAGTCTAGGAGAGTAAGTAGTTTATATTTTGCATGCTTTCTTCATTAAAAAAAAAAAAAAGATGTTTCTTCTTCATGAATATTAATGGCAATTAGTGTTTTTAAAGTCCTGGTGTGGCACTGTAAGATAAACACTGGACTGTTGACCATAATACAAGTGGTTCCAACTCACCAGCTACTCCTCAGAAATTCTATACAGGATCGCTGTTGAGTCGGAACTGACTTGACGGCATTTAACAATAGCAAGCCACAACAGTAATACTTTCCAGTTTTATTATTAGATTTTATTCAAGACCAAAGTTTTTTAATGTACAAATATTAGTAAAATGGAGATTTTCCACGTTTTATAGTTGATGCTTTGACTGTTGGCTCCTTTGTGAAGATGAAGCATCTCATTCCTTCACTCTTCACTTCATGGTTGAATTTGTCCACCTTAAAGCCCTACCTCTGGTCACCCAGCCCTCAGTGATAGTTCATACGCATGTTGTGTTCAAAAGAATCATTTCAATCCCGGTATATTTCTTTTCTTTTTGGATTCTTGGTTCCATCTTTAAGTGTGCAGATGCATTTTTTCCAACTCTGAATAGCTTGAGGATGTCTTCTCCTGTCCCCTGTGCCTTTCCCATTTTAGCATTTTGTACCATAATTCTCACTTAGTACGTGTGGGTCAGCTAAGGATTGAGATTATATGCAATGCTAGAAAATAAGTATAACGTACCAACTTCTTCCCAGTTTAGGAAGTCTGGTTCCTGATGGATTTCATATTCCCAAGAATGGAAGATAGCAGAGAAAAGGAAAAAGAATTTGGAGTACAGAGAAAATAGTGTAGCTTCATTGTAACTGGAAGAGGTAGTTTGGAAGGCATAATGGCATCCATTGCCTTCACTGGTTATGATTGATAGCAGCTTTTGGCATTAAAGGAAAATTATGCTGGTGAAACAGAGTTCCAGGTTTCAATAAGACAAAGCAAATGCTGGAGTTGAAGTAGTCCTCTGGGCATAGGGCAAGGTCTGTGTTTGCTTTGGCTGTGCGGAGTTGGGAGATTTGGGGGAACTGGCTGTTGTCAGATTTATAGCTTTGCAGAAAAGTATAAAATATTTATCAGCACAGAACTGAGGTCTTTGATGTGTTTTGTTGTTGTTTTGTGTTTATGGCTATTGTTGAGCAGTCCATCTCCCCAATTGTATAGAGGGCTCTAATGAACTTTCTTTATTGCTCCTCTTTACTTAATGCCCAACTGCTTACTCACCAAGACCAAATTTACCAATCTCATTGGTGTTAATATGTTGTGTCTTCTGTATACTATATTCTGCCTTACTTTTTGGTTATGATATTTTATAAAGTAGACATTTTATTAACACAATTGCAAATGATATGCTAATGTATATAAATTTTTCCTGTTTTTAAATCACTTCTATGACTAAAGTTAGGATTTGGGGTTTTATCTTTATTTTTGTTGTGAAGTGCTGCTGAGTCAGTTCCGACCCATAGCAATCGTGTAAGCAGCTGGTGATCTTGAACTACCCACCTTGTGATTCAAACTGCCTTTGCAGTCCAACATATTAACCTACAGTGCCACACCAGGACTCCATTCTTATAATTACAAAGAAAATTGAATATTTAGACATGTTTGTTTTTAAGGTTCTCATTTCCTTTGGTTGGATTCTCGTCTATGACTTAGAAAACTGAAGGTGTTGATGGTTTTTATTCAGTGACCTAAAAATCCTGACACAAAAATTACAGTTAGCGTAGTGGTTACGAATCAGGCTGCTAATCTCCAGTCAGCAGTTCGAAACTACCAGATGTTATGCAGGAGAAAGATGAGGCTTTCTGCTCCCATAAAAATTTATAGTCTCGGGAACCCTGTACAGGTTCACTGTGAGTCGTAACTGACTCTACAGCACATAACAACAAAGATTAATTAGATTAATTAATCCTAAAGATTCCTAAGGAGCTCTGGTAGCGTAGTGGTTATGAATCGGGCTGCAAACCTTAAGGTCAGCGGTTTGAAACTACCAGCCGCTCCGCAGGAGAAAGATGAGGCTTTCTACTCCCGTAAAGATTTACACCCTCGGAAACCCTGTACAGGGTCGCTATGGGTTGGAACCGACTCGACGGCACTTAACAACAACAACAACAAAGATTCCTAAAGGAAAACATACTCTTGATTTGACTTAAACTGTTCTGTGGCATTTGTAAACAATGCCTTTATGGTACAACATGAATGTCAGTTTTGTCTTGTTTCCCAGAAAGAACACAACGTCAATTCAGTGAACTTTTATATTTTTTATCTGTTAATTCCATTTCCATGAACTTTATCTTACCCAAAATCCTATTATCAATATTTGACAGTATATGTCTTTCAACTGAGCCAAGTAATAATAAAGAACCAAGAGGACTGAATAGTTTAAGTTGTCTTAGCAAACCTTGTATAGGGCTTCCTAGGACTGGCTGGTGGGTTGAAGTACCAACCAGTCCAGTGCTTAATCCTACAGCACCACACCAATACAGTAGACCATTTAAAATAATGGTGACATTAAAAATGAATTACTGTAATTTTTCTGCCACATCTACATTTTAAGTGATTCACTTTTAAGAAGTCGAAATGGTTTCTTAAAAGCAACGTAGATTGTCGTGGTCTCTATATTGTTGTATTAAAAAACTCTGCTGTGCTTCTGAAATCTCCTTTCAGTTTTCAAATGAGGGAATTATACTGAAACTTCTGAAGTCTTTTCTGATGTTTCATAATGGCAAGTAACTCAACAGGTATCCTGAGAAAAGACACTTTTATTAGTGGCAATATTTGAAATAACCAAAACCATTTATTGTTTATTAATTGAGGTCATAGATTAGAGTTAATTTTAATGCTTACAAAAGTGCTTCAAAAAGTTCATGTAGAGATTGAATGAGAAGATAATGGAATTTTCCCAGACACTTTTTGACTCCCCCCTCATTAAATATTTTTTATGTATGTTAATAGGTACTATATTTTGGAGTCTCACCAAACTAATGGAATAATAATTATTATTTCATAATGTTATTTCTAAGTAGGTAAACTATGAAGATTTTATGTTGGTTTAGGTCAACTTTAAAATTCTATGGGCAGTATAATAACTTCCCTTATGTAAAAAGAAAACATTACACTAAATTCAATGTACCCCATAGGTGTTTGAAAATTAGAGATATATTTGGGTATTTTTAATAGCCTTTTGAATTCCTGGTGTGGCACCAAGAGTTAATGAGATGGACACCTGGTTGATGGTTCAAACTCAAAGGAGCAGCTCTCCTTGGAAACCATGTACAGGGTTGCTATGAGTAAGAACCAACTCAATAACGGCACTGAACAACAACAACAAAGATTAAGTGTAATATTCCCCAAAGGAAACCACACTAGTGATTGGCAGGAGTCACTGTCTTTTTCTTCCTGTAATTCCCAGACATCAGTCATTTGGTCTAAGTGAAGACTGTAGCAGTTACAGTATGGTGGCTTTGAACTGTTTTTTTCTTATCCTGTGGCTGTACTTTTATTTGGTCGCTGTGCCATTGTGATCGCATGATACCCTACACTGACAGCCCCATTTTGTTCTTGATATTTTCTGTTCTCTGTAAAGAGGATATTACTATTTGATGCTTTCATCATTTGAGTACAAAAAGTTTCAATCTAATAGAGAAGTTGAAAGAACTGTTCCATGAATACCCATATATCCCTTCTAGAACTTGAAAAAACCCTTAAATACTGTTAATTTTCACATGAGCTTTCTGTTCTGTCAGCCTTACCTTCTCCTGCCTTCCTAATTCATGTTTCCATCTCAGTGTGATTCTGGTAGATTCTCTTACAAACTGTCTTAACTGGTCTGACTTCTCTTTGCTATTTGATGTCGAGAACCTACTGAGACTTACACTACTGGAGGCTGGATTCAGGCTGTGGCTTATGGTCTTGGTAGGTCTCAGTGCTGAAACCACACTGAGTTTTCTACTTTAGAGATCTCATGTGTGGTCTTTTTCTGCTTACCAGCTTTGCTTTCCCTATTTTTAAGTGTCCCTAACTAGTAGGATGTGTTGTGCAGACTCTGGCTCTTCTGTTCTAGATTTGCTTAGCTTATCATGCCCAAATCTGAGTTATTCATAAGCCTAGTTATTACTTCTGGCCAGGTGTCCACTTTCCTGCCTCTCCTGCTCCAATCGTGTCTTGCCTGGCCCTGACCTTCATTTTTGACTCCATGGAAGACTTGCTCATTGATTCACACATTTAGTTACTGTCTTCTCAGCAGTTACTGTAAGCCAGACACTGTACAAATATACATCAGAGTTGGATAAATGTACTTCTCACCTCTCAGAGGCCACACAGTCTATGGGAGAATACAGTGTGATGAGATTTATAAAAGAGATCAGCTCCAAGGAGTTTCTCCCCAGTAGGAGGATGGTAGGTGTATGTTAGGAATGATTTCCCAGAAACAGTGATGCCTGAGCTGAGAGTTAGGAGGACAATTAGGAGCTAGACTTCTAGCAGGTGGAGGTACTGGACAAGTTCTAGTCAGGGCAGAACTTTTGCTGGGGAAGCTGTCTAGCAGAACAGAAAGAACATTGTTCTTACCATTTAGACTCTACGTCTTCTACTCTTTACCAGTATTGGGCAAATTGATCATCTGTCTTGGTCTCTTCATATGTAAAACACTTCATAGAGTTGTGAGATCTAAGAGATAGTTTAATGAAGCCCTTAGCACATTATCATGATAAATAGACATGTTAATTTATCCTTCCAACAAATATTGAACTCCTTTAAACGTCCACTGGTGACTGATAATTCATTGATCACATGAAGCATCTAGTGCCTCCTATGGACTCAACGACTGTAAAGATGGTACCGGACTTGGCTGTGTTTTGTTCTGTTGTACATAGGGTCACTATGAGGTAGAACTAACTCAGTTAACTCATCTAGCAAGAACAGATGCTAAAGATCACAGTTGTAAACAAAAAAGGCAAAACTACTCACCTTCATGGAGTTTATATTCTTAGTGGTTGAACAACAGTAGATGATGATGTTGTTGTTAATAGTATCTCTGGTACGTCCTGCTTACTCCATTCTCCATTGTTGATTTGTCTTCTGGAATCTTAGCTTTATGTCTCTGAGTTCTACTTTTACCCTCTTTTTCATTCTGACTTAAGAAGGGGACATTACCAGCTCTAAACTCCACCTTGTTCCAAACCAGGCCTTCTGAGTCTCGCCCACTTCTCTCTCTTGTCATGCTCCAGTACTTTTCCACCTGGCCCCGTCCTTTGCTGCAAATCTGCTGCTTTCCTTGATAACGACATTTCTTATTTGCCAGCACTTTTTTAGTTTTGATTTTTTTTCACCCCAGGCACTTTTTTGTTGTTGTTAGGTACCATCGAGTCGGTGCCAACTCAAAGCGACCCTATGTACAACAGAATGAAACACTGCCTGATCCTGGGCCAACCTCACAATTGTTGCCACGCTTGAGCTCATTGATGCTGCCACTTTGCCAATCCATCTTGCTGGGGGTCTTCCTCTTTTTCTCTGACCCTCTGTTTCTCTGACATTACCAGACATGATATCCTTCCCCAGTGACTGGTCCCTCCTGACAATGTGTCCAGGCACTTTACAACCATCAGTAATCCTTTTGACCGCCTTGCAGGAGAGGTAGCACAAGGGAACTTCAAAAAGTTCATGGATAAATGGAATTAAGAGATAATGGAATTTTTCCACAGACTTTTTGAAGCCCTCTCATAAGTAATTTAAGCAGAATAATTTTTTTAATTGCCCAGATTTAATGAAGAATAGGGTTGCTACACATACGAATCAACTTGATGGCAACAAAAATCTGGTGGCAAAAAGATTGGAAAGCTCTATTCTTAGACCAGGGCTCACTGCTTGCTTAGCCACCTTCCAGTTTCTACTTGTGTCCATATGGGTGAGCATTCCTGTTGTACCTTTGGAGATAATGAATGAGTTAGACATCGTGGTCCTCACTTGACAGAGAAATTTGAAACATCCAACAATGACTTGTTGGCAGTTCGTTAATCACAATAATTGTCTGAACACAGACTTTTTGAGAGGATGTCAGATGAAGTATAAAAGGTTTGATTATGTTTATTCTATTCCTTATATATCAACCTCACAACCCAAGATGGCACACTTTCTTCATTAGTTCCTGCAAGTACATAGAAATTTTAAGAGGCTTGACTGTGGTCTGGAAGGGTTCTGTCTGATAGTTGGCACATTGGATAAGAATGATTGCAACTGTAATATTTAGAGCCTTAGATTTCACAGAGAATTCTCTGATGCTGTGAGTAAACATGTATGTACAAGGAGGCTTCATAAGCTTTGTAGAAAAATAAAGAGAAAATATTAATTTTTTACATTATTTGAAGACCACTTATATTTAATATGTGCAATTTTGTCATGCCTGCCCCCTCTTCTTGAAAATTTCAGATAACTAAGGCTCTTGCACATCTGGCCAGATTTTGTCTTAGCAGGACCCAAAGGCTGTACAAACACTGTCTTTGTTGTTGTTAAGTGCCGTTGAGTTGGTTCCGACCCATAGCTACCCTGTAGAGGGTTTCCAGGGAGCAGCTGGTGAGCTTGAACCACCGACCTTGCAATTCAAATGACTTTGCAGTCCAGCACATTAAGCCACAGCGCCACACCAGGACACCAAACACTGTCTTATACCCCACAGAATGTAAGGTCTGTGGACAATTCTGGAGACCTGAGAACTTGTCAGGATGTCATAGGATAGGGGTTCTTGACTATTAATAAAATATTATGAGCGTTTCAGAGGTTTATTTAAATGCCCAGTTACCATACATAGTTCAGACACAGTCTTTACATGTTAAGGCTTTCTCAGTCAAGTTTTATGTTGCCCTCGTGCTCAGGGAAAGTGCAAAGTATATTGGAGAGTCTCCAGGAATCAGGGCAATGTGGACTTTCTGGCCAATTGCCTTTTTTTTTTTAAGTTTTTGTTGTGAATTATGTGATAGTTTACATGGGAGAACATTAGCTTTATGTTCATCCTATCTTATTTTGTTTCATTGCAATGATTATATTACAATGATTGCAATGATTACAAATGATGCATGAATCATCAAACAGCCAAAGGGTACACCCTGCAAGCCTTTCCCCTGGGCATCAATACACAGACCCTCTCCCTCCCAGTGTCCAGAATCCCCAGCTGCTCCATCTCACCATGTCATTGTCTCTGCCTCCATCTCTGGCGTTGCTGCTTCTCTGGATAGGGTCCTGCACTCTGCTCTTCTCCCTTGATGGTCCCAGGGTCCTCTGCTCCTGGATTGCAAGATCAGCCACTCCCCTCCTTTTGTTACAAAAACATCTACCTTTACATTTGCAACACTCACAATCAGTCCTAATAGCAATTATTCACTATCCAAATGCCTCTTTTTTGTGTTAGGTTATTCCTCTCTCCAGAAAGAGAGGCCCTTTTCCTTTGAATTGTATTCTCTTAAATTGAAAGTCTTGTGAAAGGGCTTAGTTATGTGCAAGGACCAACTTCATTTATCGTGCCTTCACTTGATTCAGCCTGGTATACAGGTGAAGAAGGCTGTTTTTTTGTTGAGTCAGAAGTCATTTAGAGGTTGCTGAATTAATTAGTTCTAAGGCATGTTCAGCTTTATGTTTAAAAGATGTTATTTCTCTTAATGAAAAACTTTTTAAGTTTTGCACAATAATTTAGGCTCAGATTAGCTTATAATTTAAAAAGAAAGTCAAGGAAAACCAGGTTTAAGGAAATAAATAATGGAGGTATTTCTTCATTAACTTCTGGCATAAGGTTTGATTCTGCTGAAAAGATGAATGTCCTTTTCCTGTTCATATGACCTGTATAGAATTCTGATAAATATGCTTGGCATGATCACTTTTACCAGTAGTCCCATGACTTCACCATTTATTTAATGCAGGATTTTTTTTTTTTTCCCCAGATCGATAGACTTATTTCTTGGCATGCAATTTAGTCTTTTGACAGGTTTACTTTTAGTCATTCACAGAGATTCATGTAAGTGAGCAGTACTTCTCTACTTACCTTCTACTGACTACATTTATTCCTAGCAATGTTTTTAATTGGTTCACTCTAAATTTCTAGTGCTGACATACTGCCTTTTTGAAAGATTTGCCATCCTGTCCCAGAGACATGGGTGTAAGTGAACTCTCTGTGGGAAATGAGACCATTTCCCTCATTTTGTGTCAGCTTGCTTAGGATCTGTTGTCAAATTAATAATGGTGTGCTTATGGCACTATGGGTTAATGCGCTAGACTGCAAAGTCGGTTTGAACCACAAGGTCGGTGGTTCAAGCTCACCAGATGCTTCTCGAAAACCCTATACAGGGTCGCTATGGGTTGGAACCGGTTCAATGGTACTTAACAACAAAGTACATTGTTGATTGCTCACATAAAGGGGTTTATTTGCATTTCTCTGATAAATGTTGTAGAGTTTAAAGAGTCAGTGGTAGGCATCTCATGTTCATGGATTAGAAAACATATTATTGTTTAGATTAAATGACTCCCCAAATTGATCTACAGATTCAGTGTAATCCGTGTCAAAATTCTAACTGCTTTTTTGCAGTAATTGATAAGAAATTTAATCCTCACATTAACATAGAAATACAAAGGACCCAGAGTAGCTAAGAGAATCTTGAAAAAGAAGAATAAAGTTAAAAGACTCCAACTCTCTGATTTGAAAACTGTGAGTTATATGTGTCTATACGTTTATACAAGGGGGTTTCAAAAAGTTTGTAGAAAAATGGAATTAAAATGTAATGGAATTTTTCCTTGAACTGTTTGAAGTCCCCTTGTATGATTTATTTTGTGGGTAATGTTCTAAAATGTGTTGTGATAATGGCTGGACAATTTTATAAATATTCTAAAAGCTGTGATTTATGTACTTTAAAAGTGTGATTTTTCAGTGTATGAATTATAGCTCAATAAAGTTATTTTAAATTTAAGAAAGTCTTTACTATTTGGTATCTGCTCAAGGTGGGGGGATAAAACGACATATATAGAAATACTAAATCAGGTAAAGGAGGCAATGTCCAGAATAAAGGAGATACTCTAAGACTAAATTGTCAAAAGACTAAATTGCATGGGATGATTTTCAAGGGTTCATTTCTATAGGATACCCCAACTTTAGATGTAGTCACTCAAAAAGTGTTGTTAAGTGCTGTCGAGTTGGTTCTAACTCATAGCAACCCTGTATTGGGTTTCCAAGAAAAGGCTGATGGATTTAACTGCCAACCTTGTGTTTACAGTCCAGTGCTTATCCTACAGTGCCATACCAGGACCCCCAAGAAGTGTTTGTTGTGTGTTGTTAATAAGTGTTTATTGACCTACAAAATCATGAAAAGTCTCAGTCAGTTTCAGTTGAGCTCTCTTTCTGTTCCTTCTTCTTATGCCCATATAAAGTAGTCCCCTTCTCAATGTAACTGTTTCTGTCACTGTTACCCCTCCAGTGTGGTGCCTCTGGATTGATCTGGCAGTAATTGTATCTTCCTTTTCCCTCCTTTAGTTTTTGTTTTTTAACTTTTATTGTGAATCGAGTGAGTGAACGTTTACAGGGTAGATTACCAATTTTACTTTCAGCAAATCACCATAATGATTATAATCCCCTCCATGCACCATCAGCTAACAGTATTTACCTCTAATACTTTTTTTTATATATATACGCCTACCACACTGCAAATATATATTTGTTTAAATGTCCAAATGGAACATTTTGCAAGCCAGCCTCCTGCCTACAGCCACACTGTCTTTCTCAGTCCATGGGCCTATAGTCTGCTGCTCTGTCTCTCTATGCCATAGCCTCTGCCACAATCTTTGTTGTCACTGTTTTCTGATTAAGATCCCTCGCTCCTCTCATTCTTTTCCCCTTTGATGATCCTAGGGTCCTCTGCTCCTGAAATAGCAGATAATCTGCTCCCCCTTTTTAGTTACACCTCTTACATTTATAGTTGTGACAATAGCCTGATAACAGTTACTAACAATTGAATCAGAAAATCCTATCCCTCTGATCACCAGACCCATCTTGACAAAAGGAAACTATTCAGTGGGGTTTATGTCTTACTCCCCTCCTTTTCTTTTACCCATTTCAACTCTGGTACTTCACCAGAGCTCACCAGTTCTTTCTTCCCCAACTCAGGGTTCTTAGCTGCAGGATGTCTAATACCACTCTCAATGATATATGACAATTTTATGTAATAAGCATTTCTCCAAAGCTTATGGTTAATAATTCCAAATGGAAATGTGGCTTCAGAAGATTTTTGGTTGTTGGTGTTAAAGTGCCATCAAGTCTAATTGTTCCCAGAAATCCTGGTGTGGCACTGTAGGATAAACACTGGACTACTAAACTGCAAGGTTGGTGGTTCTAACCCACCAGCCGCTCCTTGAAAGCCCTATACAGGGTCACTATGATTTAGAACTGACTCCAAGGCATTTAAGGAGCTCTGGTAGCGTAGTGGTTACGAATCGGGCTGTGAACCTTAAGGTCAGCGGTTTGAAACTACCAGCCGCTCCGCGGGAGAAAGATTAGGCTTTCTACTCCCGTAAAGATTTACACCCTCGGAAACCCTGTACAGGGTCGCTATGGGTCGGAACCGACTCGACGGCACGTAACAACAACAACAACAACCAAGGCACTTAACAACAGTTCTTCCTAAAACTTGTTCTCCAAACTCCAGATTCTTCTTTAGAATGATTCATCATCTGTGAAGTGTGTATATATATATAAATATATTATCCTAAAGCATTACACCAGAACTCCATATTAATAACATATATATATGGAGCTCTGGTAACGTAGTGGTGACAAATTGGACTGTGAACCTCAAGGTCAGCAGTTCGAAACTACCAGCTGTTCCACAGGAGAAAGATGAGCCTTTCGGCTCCTGTAAAGATTTACAGCCTTGGAAACCATGTACAGGGTTGCCATGAGTCGGAACTGACTCCACGGCACATAACCACCACCACTATATATATAGAGAGAGGTGAGGAGAGGGGAGGGGAGGGGAGGGGAGTCCTGATGTGGCGCTATGGGCTAATGTGCTGGACTGCAAAGTTGGTTTGAACCACAAGGTCAGTGGTTCAAGCTCACCAGCTGCTCCTTGGGTACCCTATACAGGGTCGGAATTGACTTGACGGCTCCTAACAACAACATATATATGTATATATAAACTCACATTATTTTTAAACTGTCAAGAACAAGTGGCTTGCTGTTGACTTTAAACAAAGTCTGAACTTTGGCTCTGGCCTGGCTTTTCTACTATCTGGCTCCTTTTATCTTAGTTACAATGTTTCTTCTTATTTCACACTCCTGTGATTTTTTTCATTTGACTATTTACTCCTTAAGTAGTATACTCTCCATTTGAATCACATGTTAGTTCTTTCATTCTTTGGGGATGTGTTAGTTTACCCAGTGATGGTTAGCTTCTTGATGGTAGAGATGAAGTCACCCTTAGTCTTTCAGGGTATACTTTGGTGAGGCAGTAAGGCACAATGGAAGGAGCATTAGAAATAGGTGCACCTGAGTTCTGTTTTCTGCTCTGATTTTAGTGAGCTCTGAACCTTGAAATCAAGCAAGTCTCTTGATTTCATTGTGTCTGTTGCTTCTGTTAGGATGTGAACTTGATTGGAGGTTTTCAGTAAACAGGTAAAGGCCCTCACTTAGTTGACCTGTGAGAAGGATCTGTTCACATCGTGCTCACCCTGCCTTTCTTTCTGTCTGCCCAGAATTTCCCGCTACTAGCACTAGTGGCCCCTTTCTACCTTCTGCTCAGGATTTCTAATAGTATTATTTGCTAACCACCAGTTGAATACCAATTGAATACCAGATACTGGGCTTATTTGTTGGGAATTCTTTGATGATCTTTGTATTCAAGAAGCTGATAAGTTGGAGCTTGCTGTTTTGATAGACTCAGCCAGATTCTCAGCTGACCCAGTGGTGGTGGTGCCTATGTGCACCATGGAGTCGGTTCTGACTCAAGACAATCCTGTATAGGGTTTTCAAGGCCGTAAAACTTTATAGAAGCAGAAAACCTCTTCTTTCTTCCACAGCGCGGCTGGTAAATTTGAACTGCTGACCTTGCAATTAGCAATTCAGTTTATAATCCATTACATTACCGGAGCTCCTTAGCTGACCAAGTAGGATAGTAGTTTTAGTTAACAGAGACTCTTCTTATTCAGTGATTTGAAGCAAGTAGGCTCAGTGCAACAGCCCTTTTTATCTTAGATAATGAATATTTGTTCTACACCAGTCATTTAACACTTATCATTTGCTGTCCTAAGTCATGCATTCCTTGTTTTATAACTGAGGAAACTTGCCTATAGTCACAGGGAGAGCCTGAGGTTCTTTTAACCCCTTCTTTGAAACCCTTATTCTTTCCACCATATCACATTAGCATCCTTCTTGAGGGCTGATTATGCCATCTTAGAAACTTCTTGTCATCATCAGAGACTTAAAGAGTCCTATTATGGCACTGTAGGATAAGCACTGGACTGCTAACTGTGTAAGGTCAGCAATTCAGACCCACCAACCACTCCTTGGAAACCCTATACAGGATCACTATGAGCCAGAACTGACTCAACAGCACTCAACCACAACAGTGAGGTTCATGATTAAGTAAAGTTTTATAACTACTAAAAGACTCATTGTTCAGGCAAGGTTAGGGATACTGATTTTTTATATTTCTCCCTCTAGCCTAAAAATGACATTTATGAGTTTTATATATTAATTTTATGTCCTTTTTTGGTGTGATGAGAAATGTATCTACTGTGTTTGTTTATTTAAGGCATGTGCTTCCTTATTTACATCAGAATAGGATTAAAATAACTTATTGATCATTTTTTAAGGATTCACAAATTCGCCAGAGTACAGCCTATAGCTTACATCAACCTCAGGGAAACAAAGAACATGGAACAGAACGGAATGGCAACCTCTACAAGAAAAGTGATGGGTATGTGAGATGGTGTTGCTAGATTTATAGTTTGAGATTTATGATCTCATTTGTCCAGAATTTCTAAATTCTTATTTTGTTCTTGGTGTTGTTTTTCATCTTTAAGGATCCGAAAAGTGTGGCAGAAAAGGAAGTGTTCAGTTAAAAATGGTTTTCTGACCATATCCCATGGTACTGTAAGTATTCTCTTAATTTGTCTTTGCCTTTGTTACAGTGAAATGTGTAACAAAGGGAATGGTGTGTGTGTGCTGTGTGTGTGTAATGAGGGACTTTAGTTAAGTAGGTTGTGATCCGTTTTTATGTTTACACAAAAGGATATCAAAGAGTTCATTGCAAAATGGAATTAAGAGATAGTGGAATTTTCCCATGAACTTTTTGAAACCCCCTTGTATGTTATATTTGTGTTTGAAGTCCTTGGGCGACACAAATGGTTAACATATTTGGCTGCTAACTGAAAGATTGGCAGTTCGAATTCACCCAGAAGCACTTCAGAAGAAAGGCCTGGGGATCTACTTCTAAAAAAGACAGCCACTGAAAATCCTGTGGAGCACAATTCTACTCCCACACACATGGGTTTACCGGGAGTCAGAATCAATGTATCTATCCAATGAGATGCTTGTTGTCTTTTACTGACTTACATGGGCAAAATAACTGATAAGACAGGTTGTATTTAAGAAGCCGGGAACTTCCAGAAACAGACAAATAGCAAACTACACCCCCACTTTGCCTGTCTCTGGAAATTTAGCTTCATACTTGAGAATATCTCTACTTACCTGTTGGTGTTGTTAAGTGTCATCGAGTTGGTTCCAACCCATAGCGACCCTGTATAGGGTTTCCAAGGAGCAGTTTGTGAAGTTGAACTGCCAACCCTGCAGTTCAAACGGCTTTGCAGTCTGGTGCAGTAACCCACAGCACCACACCAGGACTCCACACTTAACCTTTGAGACTTCCCTATACCCTTAATTAAAAATAAATAAATAAATAAGTTTTAAGTGGTGAGTACTCTGGAATTTAGAAATCAAAGAAGACAGGGATCTCAGTAATTTTACTGAAATCCAACATACTGTGCCCAACCTTAGTGTAGTCCTTGTTTTGTCATCCTGTTTATAAGAACCCCTGCAAGAAAATTGAGACCACAAACCTTAGACTTGGGCTGTGATATGTTGATAAATAACATATGCTGTGATATGTTATTTAAAAAAAAAAAAAAATTAATATATATATACATACACGAATCGGGCTGCTAACCTCAGGGTCATCAGTTTGAAACTACCAGCTGTTCCGCGGGAGAAAGATGAGGCTTTCTGCTCCCATAATGGTTTACAGCCTCGGAAACCCTGTACAAGGTCGCTATGAGTTGAAACCGACTCCACGGCATAATCAGAATAAAATCATTTATTCATCTAGCTTTCAGAGACTGAATTTTTTTGCAACTTTTTATTGTGAATGGGGTGAAGGTTTATAGACCAAATTCCATTTTTCAATAATTTATACACAATCCTGTTTCATGTCATTGATTGCAATACTTACCTCGTAACATCACTTATCCCACTTCCTCCTTTTTCCATTTTCTTCACGCCTCTTTGCTCTGGATGGGGAGAGACAAATAGTTGCATCTTAGAGGGCTGCTCACAAACTTTTCTTTGGGGTGGGAGGGAGTTAAAATTTTTTATTGTAGGATATTTGACATAAAAAGTTATATAAAAAGGATCTAAAATGTAATGTATTGAACACATAGTCACATTCCTCCTGGTGGTTAATTAGGTGTCACGGAGTTGGTTCTGATTGATAGCAACCTTAAATCAACAGAATTAAATACAACCTGCCCTGTGCCATTCTCGCCATTGTTGTTATGCTTGAGCCCATTGCTGCATCGACTGTGTCACTCCACCTCCGTAAGGATCCTCCTTATTTTGTTGTTGTTGTTGTTGTTGACCCTCTACTGTTCCAGGCATAATGCTCTTCTCCAGGGACTGGCCCCTATTGATAACATGTCCAAAGTACTTAAGAGGAAGTGTTGTGTTGTCATCTTGCCTTCTAAGGAACATCTGACTCTACTTCTTCTAAGACAGATTTGTGTGTTCTTATGGCAGTCCATTGTACTTACAGTATTTTTCACCAACATCATAATCCAAAGGCACCAATTCTTCTCCTGTGTTCCTTATTCATTGTCCAGCTTTCACACACCTATGAGGCAATTGAAAACACCACCTTTGGAGGCAAACCTTTTTCTCCAAAGAGGTCTTTAACAGTAGATTTGCCCAGTGCAATATGTTATTTGTTTACTGCTGCTTCTATGGGCATTGATTGTGGTGCTCACAAACTTTTAAAACCCCCAATATGTACTCACCAAAGTAGGATGTAAGAACATTGCCTTGTGGACTATGGTATGCTAATTAACTTTGGTGTCTCCCAAGACAATGGTACTGAGCTCCAAGGCCCAGTGATTCATTTCCTCAAAGTGTTTGGTTAGGGTTAAGGAGTTTTCATAAGTTTGCCTTTGTACACTGTACTAGAGTCATGACTACGTTTGCAGCTTAGGTAAATATATGTATATGGTTGTGGTTATATGCCTTGGAGTTGGTTCTGACTCATAGCGACCCTGTACAGGGTTTCCGAGGCTATACATCTTAACAGGAGCAGAAAGCCTCATCCTTCTCCCACAGAACAGCTGGTAGTTTCAAACTGCTGACCTTTAGGTTCACAGCCCAATTCGTAACCACTATGCTACTGTAGACATATCCTCTGTCAAACCTGTATATATTTGTGCTGGGGACTCTAGACCCAGAGAGAAAGAGGAGGGCTGTGTGCTGACGACCAGGGAGCAGGCTTGCAGGGTATACCCTTTAGTTGGTTGATGATGCATGGAGAGGATTGTAACCATGGCAATGAAATGATATATGATAGGATGACTGTAAAGCTAATGTTCTCCCATGTAAACCATCACATAATTCACAATAA
>NW_006408576.1:17538664-17550502 GCF_000296735.1 Chrysochloris asiatica
GTGGTTCAAGCTCACCAGCTGCTCCTTGGAAACCCTATGCAGGGTCACTATGGGTCACAATTGACTCGACGACACTTAATAACAACAACCACCCACTAGTTAGTGATTTACCCTCCTAACTCTTCCAATTCCTGTTAGCCATCAAAGAATGTTTCTTTCTGTATGAGAACCTATTCTTGACTTTTTGTAATAATGGTCTCATTTTTGTCCTTTTGTGATTGACTAATTTCACTCAGCCTAGTGTCCTACAGGTCTATCCATGTTATGAGGTGTTTTGCAGATTCGTTATTCTTTAGTATTCCACTGATAAGCATTTGTTTTCATCTTTTAGCTGTTGTGATTTTGTGCTGCGATAAACAGAGTGCACATGAAAGACTAGGAATTTCTTACAAACCTAGCCCTTCACTGTGGTGTTCTTTCTCTACAGTGGCATTATCCCCTTACCTGGTGTGACAGGATTTGTCATATAGGCTGGCAAATATTTTTGAAACTGTATAAAGACTGCGTTATTTCTTCTGTTTCAGGATGTTAGAAATGCTGATGATGGCTTGCATTTCCATTTCCTAGGCTGGAGGCCTAGTGTTGCATCTATATTATCAGTGTTGGTAATACAAGTGGGTGGTAGGAAGTCCTGTTGTGGTGCTGTAGGACAAGCACCGAACTGCTAACTGAAAGGTTAAACCCATCAGCTGCTTCTCAGGAACCCTGTACAAGTCCCTATGAGTCAAAACTGAGTCAATGGCACTTAACAACAGTGAAGGTAACCATTAAGTGTTTCCCCACCTGCCTGATGAAAGTCACAACTGTACAGGAGCAGAGAGACTGCCTTGTCAGACCCCTATAAAGGGGTTTTCCCTCCAAGAGCATTCCAGGGAAATAGCCCTTCCTGGGACTTGTGAGCAAGAAAACAGCAAAACCCTATTTAATGAATGTCACTGCAGCATGGTGTGTGTTTGTAGGGAGGGTCACTTCATTTTCACCAGTTCCACTTATTGGAAGTGGGAAAAGAGAACTAACATATATCAAGTATATAGTGTGTAGGATTCTCTTGAGGCCCGCTGGCTGAGCAGATTGAATGTATTGACTGGACAAAGAAAGATCATCATTTCACTTTTCCAAAAATCAGTTTCTGCTGGACTCATCAACTCACTCCTGGAACCATGCAAGTTGGGTCTTGCTGTAATGTCCTTTCCACGTAAATATACGTGTGTGTCTGGGTAAGAGTGCTGTGGATTGCAAGAGTGAATCTGTGTAGTTGTCACTCATCTTTAAACTTGAGAATGGTAGACTGTTGAGAGTCAGTTCCCTCCCTGCTTTTAAACACCTGTGAATCTGTCATTTGCTTCCAAAGCATTTCCTCTTTGGGCTACTTGTTTTAACTCATGTTTACTGCCTCCAGGCAAAAAAATGTCATAATATAAGGGAAAGTTTCAATTTATGTGTGTTTTACAGAGTGCAACTCTAAAGTCATGTGGTGTATTTGCTTCATTAAAGTGCTCCTGTAGACCCAGGTGGCGCAGTGGTTAAGTTCTCAGATGCTAATTGAAAGGTCAGCAGTTCAAAGCCACGAGCTGTACCTTTGGAGAAAGATGTGCATGTCTGCTCCCATAAAGATGACAGCCTTGGACATCCTATGAGACAGTTCTGCTCTAACTTACAGGGTTGCTATGAATTAGAATTGATTCCATGGCAACGGGTTTGGTTTGTTGTTTGGTTTTTTTTGTTTTATTTTCTAGATCCAGAGCCTCAGCTTAAGCCAACAAGTGGTTCTCTCCATAATAGAACTAAAAACAGGCCTAGTAATCATTTGCCAATAGCATCAACTTTGGTTCACATCGCTTCCATTGCCTAAGCTTCCTCTCAGAAGACATTGGCTTTGTTGTCTTCACAGTTTGATGGGTTGCACCAGTTTGAAGCAGATAGTACAGCTATAACTAGCTTCACCTGGTTGCTGACAACTCCTTCTCTGCCTTTAGGAACTCGAGCAGGGGTATACTAGAAGCAGCTGATGCTGCTTGCTGGAGAGGTAGCAGATAGGGGCTGCCCTGCAAGGAAAATAACTAGTTAATTTAGTTGCCTCCCTTTTGATTGCTGAGTCATTTTTCCCTTTCCTTCTCCCTCCTGGTTAGTTTTTCTGCATATTCTGGAAGTCAGAAACCAAAAAACCTGTTCATATTAGTGCATCTAGAATGTCTGCACATGGTGATATGAATTAACCTATACTAGTAAAGATTTACACCCTCGGAAACCCTGTACAGGGTCGCTATGGGTCGGACCCGACTCAATGGCACTTAACAACAACAACAACATACTAGGAAAGAGAGTTTTTTTGTTTTGTTTTTTGCTTTGCTTTGTCTCCTTGTGTAGATCACCCATTTAGCCAACATTTCCCTGAGTTGGTTCATTTATTATCAGGGAGAAAGGGTAATTTTTCACAGACTTGATTGCATAAATGGGAATGTACAAGTAGTCTCTGGCACACAGTGGGAATCAGGTCTGTAAGAAATGGAATCACGGGGTGTATTTATACTCTTAGGAAAAACCTTCCCAGGAAGCTGGCAGCCATTGAAAAATGAAATAGTTCTATTGCTCCTTTCAGCAGAGGGGTAATGATAACATCTGGGGTTGAATTTAGTGGAATCCTAAATTGGTATTCCCTGATAGCCAAGGCTAATTTTGTTTTCTGGCACTGAGAAAAGGAGGAAATAGCTCTAATTAGGTATCCTTTTAGCCAAATTTATAACATCATCAAAGACTCAGAACTGTATTAAGCTGGAAGAAATGTCCACTGCCTCTTATACAACCTAAGATTTTAAGAAATTTTCAATCATGCAGAAAGAATACACACTTCCTTCTAAAGTCTTGACAGTTTGGGGGGAAAGATAAACGACATGATTAAAATGGGAGAACTAATAATAACCCATGACTTCACAGCAAACACTGAATCTGTAGGATCTTTTTATCCACTTATTCCTAGATGCTTTACTAAACCAGGGTTCTCAAATTAGGTTCTTGGTAAACAATCTGGTGAATTAGATACAACTGTTCACAGCTAAATTAAATGGCAGCACCGTTTTCTCCCGAAATTGTATCATGGAGGAAAGTTTTAATGACTAGCATATTCTCTGTTTCAAAATTTGCTCCCATAAATGTTTTTACAATTTTACTGTCAATTGATACTTAATCTGAATGGACAAGTAGCAAGCAATTATTGTAAATTTTAGAGTAGTTGGCATAGATAATGACTGTCAGTTTTATGTTTTGTGGACCCATTATGTTGTTGTTTTTTTTTTAATGTGGCTGCGTCTTATAACATGCAACCATAGATGCCTTTATCATCATTCCTAGTTCAAATAAAGATGTTGAATGTTTTTCTACATTTTATGGTGTTCATATGATCTGAAGTAGAAAAAGAAATCCCAAAATCAGAGTGAAAAGTAAATACAGGTTACAAGTGGAGAGGAAGAATGGGTGGTTGTAATTCAAACAGACTATTTGCTACATTTAACTATGACTTTAAAGATAAATCAAGTTAAGTAACTCCTCCTTCCATGTGTATTCACACAGAAGGCAGTAGAATGTGGTAAGTAAGAGCTTGGACTCTGAAGCCAGCTTTATCTTATAAATAAATATTTTATAAATATGAATATATTTATAAATGTAAGTATTTTATAAATAAATAAATAATGTTTTATTTTATTTGAATCCTGGATTCACTGCTCCCAAGTTGTATGAAGGGGCTTCAAAAAGTTGATGGAAAAAATCCATTATTTTTTTATTCCATTTTTTAACACGAACTTTATCTGTAAAATTGAAGTAGTTCCTACCTCATAGGACATCTAGGAAAATTAAGTGAGTTACTTCATGGTGAACAGTGCTACTCTAGTGCATATGAGGTCACCATGTGTCAGAACTGACTAGATGGCAGCTGGTTCTGGTCTCTATGGAAGATGTGATTCATGTAACCATCAATGAGGGGAGTCTAGTGTCATCTCATTTATCCAAACCTGTTTGTCCTGACTTCTTCTTATCAAACCCAAATTGTTCACACTACATAGAGTTGTTCCCAGTGGGCTTGCTCTTGTTTATTGTAGCTTGGGTGAAACTTTACAGAGTAAATTAGTGTTTTGTTCCATAGTTAATAGAGACTACTTTCCCTTCCCCTTCACACCCCTCACACTCTCAGAGGGAGAGACAAAATACCTACATGAGGATCTTAACAGGTCTTCACAGATGTCTGTGTGCATATGTGTGAGTATCTGGATGAAATCAAAATCCAAGTTTTTATAGGTTTTTGATTGTTTGTTTATTTATTTGTATGTTAAAGCAGCTGGTAGCATGGGAAATGGTACACAAGAACAATTTGAAGTTTAAGATACTTTTATTTAATCTTTCGTTTAACAGCTTGGGAAGGTGGATAAGATAAGCCCATTCACATTTGAAGATTTGTGGGGTTGTTTGCTGTTTTGAAATTTTTCTGTTAAAATTTTTTTTCCCTTAAATTATCTTCTTACTTTCTGCATTCTGCTTTTTTATTGTACTAATTTTCATGTTTTCTTTTAAAAAACTGTAGTAGTCAAAAAGTAGTCATTTTTGACACATCTCTGACAAAAATGTTTTGTGATTTCTTGTAAACATTGTGTGGAGGTAGAGGGGAGGGATATGTATGTAAATAAGGCATATTTTAGTGACAGTGGTGATTGGCTTTTTATATCTCAAAAATATGAATCTATTATTTGTCATCACTTTGGAAAGTAGTATTTAAACCCAGAAAGACACTTTTATATATTCATCAGAAATAGAGTTGGGTGCCCAGGTCATGAATAGAAATCACAACCGAATGTTAAGACTGTTTTCATCTGAGAGACCACTACTATTAACCTCAAGATGAGCACCACCCAGCCTTCCTATTTGTGTGGGTGTATGCTCATACTGGGATAGGGAGTTGCCTCCTTGGAGTCAAAAAGGGAAGACAGGCTGTAATGTGGCTCTCTCCTACTCCCTAGATAAACCGGACATTCTAAAGCTAGCTTTGCAAATAAGTAAGAACCCTGATCTTGGTTTATTGTAATGAGGAATGATACTATATGATTTTTTCAGTTTGTTTCCACCCACAACCTTTCTTTCTGTTCTTTTTTTTCCAAACAGGCTAATCGCCCTCCTGCAAAGCTTAACCTATTAACTTGTCAAGTGAAGACCAACCCTGAGGAGAAAAAGTGTTTTGACCTTATTTCACGTAGGTTTCTTTCTGAGATGCTGTGCTATAGAGAAATTATATAAACTCTCCTAGGCATCAATCCCATTTCAAATAGTACATTTTGAAGAGTGAATGTTTGAGAAGATAGATGTTTATCTTTTCACATGACACATAAACCTTCATTTCCACTAGTAATTGTTTACTTGCAATCATCAGTTTAAGGTTTGACTTTGAGAATCAGCCATATTCCTAATTGACTGTAAACTCAAATGCACTATCTCAACTCTTCAGTTTTCCCATTTGTGAACAAGTAGATTATAGTACTAGTTCAAGCCTATAAAATCCTTTCTGCTTAAAAAAAAAAAAAGCAAGACTCTATGTTTCCATACAATAAGAATCACCTGGGGATCTTGTTAAAATGTAAGTTCTGATTCCGAATGTCTAGGGTGGAATGCAAATTCTCAGCAAGGGGTTAAGCGAGAATAAAGCAGTTCAAAGCTCTACTGTTTTGCACACCATATGCAGTTAAATGCAAGCACTTCCCATTACCTCTAGCAGCCACATCTGGGGACACCCTGAATTAGACACCACATGTGCTGAAGCATTTTTTTTTTTCTCAGATGTGTTAACAACTTCAGAAATTTACCCAGCCTACACATTTTTTTTTTTTTTTTCTGATTTATTTTAGTTTTTTGTTGTTACAGTTGAGACTATGCACAGGAGAACATTCACCAATTCAGCAGTTTCTAGCTGTACAATTTAGTGACATTGATTACGTACTTTAAGTTGTGCATCCATTCTCACCCTCCCTTTCCAAATTGCGCCCCCCGCCCCCAGCAAGATGGATTGACAAAGAGACAGCATCGATGGACCCAAGCGTGGCAACAGTAGTGAGGTTGGCCCAGGATCGGGCAATGTTTCGTTCTGCTGTGCATAAGGTTGCTATAAGTTGGTACTGACTCAATGGTACCTAACAACAACATTAACATTAACCCACTACCCCCTACATTTTCTATCCAATCTATGAGTTGCTGTTGTCAATTTGATCCTGTGCAGTGCTCATGGCAGACGGTTTAGTTGAAACTATTACTCAATTTTAAGGTGACTTCAGGGGATATTTTTAGTGTAAGATTTAAAGAATATCTCAGGGCAATAGTTGTAAGGTTTCATCCAGCTTCAATGGCTCCAGAAAGCCTAGATTTCCTGGGAATTTAAAATTCGGTTCTTCGTTTTCTTCCTTTTGATCAGGATTCTTCTATAGACTGTTTGATCAAAAAGCTTAATAATGGTAGTGGATCCCCAGCCTTCACATTTTTAACAATGTGTCAGTCACCAAAGGGGTAAGTAGACGTTGTTGTTAGGTGCCTTTGAGTCAGCTTCTACTCATGATGATCCTTCACACAACAGAACAAAGCACTGTCCAGTCCTGCACTATCCTCACGGTTGTTGTTACACTTGAGCCCATTGCTGCTGCGACTGTGCCCATTCATCTCATTGAGGGTCTTCCTCTTTTTAGCTGTCCCTCCACTTCATCAAGCACGATGTCCTTTTCCAGGGACTGGTTCCTCCTGATAACATGCCCAAAGTATGAGAGACAAAGTCTCATCATCCTGGCTTCTAAGAAACATAATTAGAGTTTTCTTATCAACCGAATATTATTTATCACATCACTTAAATGTGTGAAAGAATGGTCCTATGTAAATTTGGTTATAGGTAAGTACTGGGGCTGACTTTATCCAAAATCCTATTTATGTCTAAAGCATAAAATAAATAACCTTTAGATAAGATCTTTTAGCCTGTGATATTCAGAATGACCTCATAAAATCCATTTTTAGGCCCTGTGGTACATTTGCCCAAGTTTGTTATCATCTTTGAAGCGTGCCCTTATCTTTCCTCCTTCCTTGTCCCTCAGTGAGTAAAATAAATCCCAGTCCTACAAATTTCTCCCCTCAGCTAGCTTTTGAAAGTGTTACTTCCCTAGGAGTATTTATTGTAAAAATGCTTTGTTGCAGTGTTGCTTTGTTGCAGTGTTATATAAGTTAGAGTTTTGTTGTTGTGTGCCATAACAGTCCATTGCTTATCCTACAGCACCACACTGTGACGAATTTTGTAGGGGGACTCTTAAAAACCTGTCAGATGCCCCAAAGAATCTTGAAAGGAGACATTACCTAGTGATGAAAGCCCCAGTGGGATGAGCATCCTGAGATTTAGGGGACTTGTGTTCTGGATCAGATTCTGCCTGACTCCTGAGAAAATTTCTGTACCTGTTCTAGTAGGTAGATTCTTCCTCTGCCTACCGATCTGGGTAGTAGAACCAGTGATTACCAAGATCTCTTCAAGTTCTTGAAATGTTTCTTATGAGTTTAGAGAATAAAACTCAATCTACACAATAGACAGGAAGATGTTTTAGGTATGGACCCACTAGGCATCCCAGGAACAGCTATCCCTTCTAATCTTTACTTTGTAAAACCATCCCTGGAATCTGCCTAGAGATCCTCGAAGAGTAACAGGCAGATCCGTTGACTTCAGATATTGCCCTGTAAGATCCTTATTTTTTCCATTCTGATCCAATAAGATGATCTTAATTAGGATGTTTCCAAAGGCTCCAGAGTTTCTATGGCAAGGCCAGAACTTCTAGGTGCTTAGCTAATTCTCATGCCCTCAGACTGGCCCTACCCTTTACAAATTCAAGTCCTGAGCCATTATCCTAGAATCACACAATCATCATTGGTGGAATGGAGTACATGGGAATGATCTAGGTGGTGGTTGTTGTGTGCCATTGAGTCGGGTCCGACTCATAGCGATCCTAGTACAGGGTTTCTGAGGAATGGCTGGTGGATTTGAACTTCCAACTTTGCGGCTCAAGCTGATCTTGCAGTCCAGTGCTTATCCTACTTAGTGCCCTGTATAAGATGGGGCCAGGGGGAGTGGCTGTCCCAAATCCACACAATCAGTTAGTGACCAATTTGGAGCCACAGCCTTGATCTCAGAGGAGCAGCCTTTCCCAAGCCATCATTACTTTAGTGGCCCTGATCATCTCTACTGTCTCCTTGTGTTTTTACTCTCCCTTATAGTTGAAAGTCCACTTGGACTCCTGCAATGGCCCTAGTAGGATCAACACTGGACTAAGAACTCCAAGGTCAGCAGTTCAAACCCACCAGCTACTCCTCAGAAACCTTGTATAGGTCGCTGTGAGTTGGAACTGACACATTTGCACTTAACAACAACATAGTTGAAACTGGAGTCCTGGTGTAGTGTAAGATAAGCACTGGCAATTCAGACCTACCAGATGCTCCTCAGAAACCCTGTAGAGGGTCACTAGGAGTCAGAAGCAAATGCACAGCACTGGCTAGAAACATCTTTTATTAATAGGTATCTTGCAAGTTTTTAATGCAGGAAGTTTTTGAGTTTTTTTGAGTTTTTGTTGTGAATTGAATGATAGTTTACATGGGAGAACATCAGTTTTACACTCAGTTTCATTGCAATGATTACAGTCTTAATGGAGAAAGTTTCAATCTGAAAGTTTTCACAGAGGCTTGCTTATCCCTTGCTTCTGTAATGTTCATATGTTAGAATACAGAATTAGCCAAAGGACATGACTTAACTTCCCCTGTCTCCTTGATTTTTCCACTTGAACTGTGCTTGATCTGACCATGAAGTAACTCCGTGTTAGATATAGACCTCTGGCTCTATTTCCCATCACCACTATTTTCAAAGTACTATATAATTCACTTAGTAAACCTTCCAGACAGGCGAGGAGCACAGAGAGCAGGTAAGATGTTGTTGTTAAATACTGTGGAGTCGGTTTTGACTCATAGTGACCCTGCACAGGGTTTCTGAGGCTGTAAATCTTTACGGGAGCAGACAGCCTCATCTTTCTCCCGCAGAGTAGCTGGTAGTTTCGAACTGCTGACCTTGAGGTTAGCCAGATTCGTAGCCACTACACTACCAGAGCTCCGTAGGTAAGATGTAGCTGCTCCCAAATCCAGATGAGGCAGGTCAGTACTTTGGAGCTGGAGGAAATGGTGTTGCTCCTCTTTCTTCAAACACTAGGGAGAAATTTCTTTGGATGTTATATTTGGTTCAGTCACTCACATTTGGATCACAAAACTAAATTCATTTCTCTGAACTTGAAATAGTTCTTTTAAATCCTGCTTCTGTCTTCAATAACAGGGAGAGAATATAGTTTTATACCCCTAGTATTTAAAAAAACAGAAAAATGAGAGGTGGCTAGTGAAAAGAATATTAACACAAAGAGTCAAAAGAACCATGTTTCTACCACTGACTACATTTCATTTTTGTCACTTGGGCCTCAACCTTCTCCCAGTCAACTCACCAAAAATTGATCAAAACATCAAAGTGCTTCCAGATGTGTAAGACCCACTGTTGGAGGAGGGTATGTTAGCTCAGTTTTAGGGATACAAATACTTGTTGAGTGTCCCCCAAAACAGAGTTACTGTTTTTCATTTGATCTCCTCCCTCTTTTGATGTCTTTTAAATTTAATAAACTTTTTTCATCTTTTATTTTGAGCTGATTTTAGATTTACAGAAAAGTTGTAAAACAGTCTTTAGATATCCCTCACCTGTTGTTGTTGTCAAGTGCTGTCAAGTCAGTTCTGACCCATAGTGACCCTGTATAGGGTTTCCAAGGAGTGTCTGGTGAGCTTGAACCGCTGACTTTGTGATTCAAATTGACTTTGCAATCTAGCACATTAATCCACAGCACCACACCAGGACTCCACCCCTCACTTGTCATTGTTGATGTTAAAGTGCCGTCCAGTTGATTCTAACCCATAGTGAACCTGTATAAGGTTTCCAAGGAGCAGCTGGTGAGCTTGAACCACTGACCTTGCAGTTCAAATGACTTTGCAGTGTGACTGACACATTAACCCACAGTGCCACACCACTTATCATCCTCTAATTGTTAACGTCCTAGTACAATGATCCCTGATACACAGTACGTATTATCAGCCAATGATTGAAGCTAGGGATTTGACATTGCTTCAATGCTACTCATTTCATCAGTCTTTCCACCAGTGTTCTTTTTCCATTCCAAGAGTCTCCCCAGAATTGCCTGCACAGTGCATTTCATTTTTAGTTCATCTTAGATTCCTGCAGTCTCTAAAGGTTCTTTGTTAGATTTTCTTTGTCTTTCATGACCTTGATACTTTTTGAAGAGTGTTGATTAGTTATTATGTCAAATATCTCTCAGTTTTGGTTTCTCTGTTGTTCTCTTATGATTATACTGAGGCTCTACATTTTGGTGCCACAGAAATGACACTTTGTCTTCAGGACCTTACATAACATTCTCTCCGCTTGCTCATGTTCATACAGGAGCTCAGCATTCTGGCTCACACTTGTAAAACGTTGTTGATGCCAGCTGTATATGAATGTAAGACTTCTAGTCCATCATTATTTAACAATAGTCTGTTGCTTTTAACTATATTTTAAATACAGGACTTCCCTAGAACGTTATTCTTAGAATTTCTTTACTGTTTTTTTCTAAGAAAACCAGAAGCCTTCTAAGATATTTGCTTTAGAAAAGGCTTTTATTGTTGAAAGGGTTAGACAGTTTTCTTTGGAGGGGCCAACTCTGCAGCAAGTTAAAAAAAATAATAAAATAAGGCTTTTGAAAGGCTAGTTGATGGTTTTTATTGAGTGGGTTCAGTTTTGGAAGCTACAGCTTTTTATACTTGAGTGGTGGAATAGGAAAGCTTTATTAATTTGCATTACAAAACTACAATTACTGAGCCAAGGTAGACATTTGAAGGGCCTGAGCGAGTGCTTGATTTTATACAAATCATTTATTTCCTAGCAGAGAGCTAAGATTATTCCTGGGGTTAATTATAAACCAATTTCTTTTGGAATTGTGTACGAATTGCTGTCTGGGCTCACAATTGATGAGATTCCTCTTGTCATTTAGATGACAGAACATACCATTTTCAAGCAGAAGATGAGCAGGAATGTCAAATGTAAGTTATTTGGAGGTGGGATTCTAGACGACGACTGAACGGTTATTCTTGAGATTTAAAACAACTTTGCCTTTGTTTTTCTAGTTGGATGTCTGTGCTGCAAAACAGCAAAGAGGAAGCTTTAAACAATGCATTTAAAGGCGATGACAACACTGGAGAAAATAACATCGTCCAGGAACTGACAAAAGAGATCATTTCTGAAGTCCAGAGGATGACTGGCAACGATGTGTGCTGCGACTGTGGAGCACCAGGTGACCCAGGACAACCCAGCCTCTAGCATGTTTAAATCCCATTCCAGTTCCAAGTCCTAGAGTTTAGTCATTGATTTTCACTTCCAGTTCCAACAGAAAATTAAGTGCAGCTCAGTCTGATCTCATCCCATTACACAAATGCTTAATGAACTGTGTGTGCAGACTGCTTTGGGGGGAAAGGGGTGGGAAGATAGATGCCTGCGGGGCCCTCAGAACAGAACACAGTGAAGATGGCTTGATGTAATTTAAAAGATTATAAATCCTTTTGAGAAATGAAAACTGAAAAACACAGTGAGGGTAAAATCAAGGTCATCAAGTCATTGTATTGGCTGAATGGCTGCATATGGATTTTTCTGCCCCTGGTTTTACTCCATCCTCATTTTGTATTACTTTGTTGTTGTTGTTGTTAAATGCTGTC
>NW_006408576.1:17550613-17573226 GCF_000296735.1 Chrysochloris asiatica
TGTAGAACTTCAGAAGTAACTTTAAGCTTTGTGACTTTGAAAGTGTTACTGACTTTTGCTAGTTTCACTCTATGCAAAGTGAAGGATTTGGTGTAGGATTATTTTAAGTCCCTTCTAGCGGTCACATTCTGTGAAATGAGGTGTTTGTTTCTGTCTTTTGATGAAGTGTATAAAGGGCTTCATTTTTAATGAGCATAAAATATTATTGTAAATTTTTATAACTAGTAATTTTTAAGCTTAAGTAATTAATTTTATATGTCTAATTAAGATCTAATGGATGGTACAGGGAACTATGCAGTAGCCTTTTCTGAGCATTAGTACAATAAGAAAGAGTGTAGCTTAGTTACCTTTTCATTCCTCTAATTCTATTATAATGTTCCTAGAAAACAAACAGCAAAAGTAGTGTGGGTAGTTAAAGTATCATGAGTTTCTTTTTACTCTGAAGACTATATTTGGGACCATCAACTGGATGGAGATCTTGGGTCTTGGATCCCAAAATATCTTTTTGGTTAGAGATGAGATAGGGAATAATAAGGACAGTGCAGTATTTTGGTTTTAAAAATGCTTTTATATAGAAGCCAAAGCCCATGTGCACTGTTATTTTTAAATGCTAAGCTAAAAAAAGCAAAGATGATATGAGTAATGTAAAAAGTTGATGATGTAAAGGAGCATCAACTATAAACAAGGTGCAATAAAGTAATAAAATGAAAACACAGGTGCCCAGGACTATCTCCTAACATGGATGATACTGTTTTCAAACTTGGACATTTGCTTAATAACCTCACAAGTATCTGGTGACCAAGATTGTGATATTTGCCTATTATGCATTCTTAAGGGCAACAAACAATTTTCAAGGTAAATACTTAATGGGTGTGATATTGTGTGCAAGTATGTTTTATTTTGAACTCTTCATTTTTTATAAATTCAGCATTCCTCTCTCAAGGTTTTATTGAATACCTATGATGTGCCGGCACTATGCTAGGCAGTAGGAATACTTCAGTGAACAAGTAATCGTGCTATGAGGAGAAACACTGTGATGTATGAAAAGCATGGGTTTGAAGTCAGATGATTATAGCTGCAGTCTGACTCTGCCACGCACTTATATCCTTGAGCAGATCTTTTAACCTTTATGGACATTGTGAAGATAGAAACTCTGTATAATTGGGATAAAAATACCTGTCCTATTCATCTCATGGGGCTCTTGTAAAGGTCAAATGAGATATTTAGTGCAAGTGCTTTGTAATTTCTGAATCACTTGCATGTAAACTATTATTATTCCTACTACCAAAGTGTTAAGCTCAGAGTTCATAAGTAATTAGTATATGTTCTCTCATTATAATTATTATTATTATTACTACCTGTGTGAAAATATGAACATCTGTGGTTTAAATCTCTTTACCTTATGGTTCTTAACTTTGATGGGTCATATTGTTCTCTTGCTGCACTTTACTGGTGTGACCATGTCGTTGATGGGTATGGTCTATGTCTCATGAGAAGATCATGGTCATTAGAGTACACGGACTAGGTCTTCTTTATTTTTGTACTCAAAGTTGTCAAGTGCCATCAAGTCTATTCCAACCTGTAGCGACCCTGTATAGGGTTTCCAAGAAGCAGCTGGTGAGCTTGAACCACCGACCTTGCAATTCAAACAACTTTGCAGTCTGGTGCATTAACCCACAGCGCCACACCAGGACGCTGTACTCAAAGTACCTGGCACTTAAAAACACAAAACAAAAAACCACTACTAAAACTCACTGCCATTGAGTCAGATCTGAACCATTGTGACCCTTTTTAGGGTTTCTAAGGCTATTAGTCTTTACAGAAGCAGAAAGCCCCTTATTTCTCCCACAGAACTGCTGATAGGTTTGAACTGCTGGCCTTGCAGTGAGTAGCCCAGTGCTTATCCTGTAACACTACCTGGACTCCTTACCTGACACTATAAGAAATGAATGGAAGGATAGGGAACTGGGGGAATAGGGAAGAATAGGGGGACTAGACAAGCACAGACACGCATACTGTTGATGGTGATCATGGATGAATGAAAGGTTCCAACTGTGTCAAGAATCAAAAAATGCTGGGGAATTCCATGCTCAGTCAGTAACTATTCAGGAAAAAGCATTTGACGTAGGCCCTCTACTTCCTGCAAGCTCAGATTTACCCTATTCTCTCTGGCAGATCCTACATGGCTTTCCACAAATCTGGGCATTCTGACCTGCATCGAATGTTCTGGAATCCACCGGGAGCTGGGGGTTCACTACTCCAGGATGCAGTCCCTGAAGTTAGATGTATTAGGAACATCTGAGTTGCTGGTAATTTTCAAAGTCTTGATTTGGGATTGCGAATAAGTGAGCTGAAAATTAATTTTATTTGACATTCTAATCCATTTTGGTTTCTTGACAGTTCAGCGGACTGTTGGTTGTCAATATCTTGCTAGATGGGTTTGAGCAGTTCAAAATTGATGGGTAATTACTCCTCAGCTATTAGTAGTTGAAGGCATGTCTTGTAGAACTTTATCCCTAAGTAAAATGATGTAACAAAGAAGCATTGAGACGGACATGAGATTGCTGGCACAGTCTAGTCCACACCACTCATTAAACAGATGAAGAACTCAGAATATCAAGGACAGGAAAGGCCTCATCCTCCCTGAGTAGTCATCAGCCCATTTTTTTAAAAAGCTGTGATCACTCTTTGGCATAAATCTCCAGTGGACTTTTCCCCTGACCCACATTGTCCCCTTTTGTGAGAGTTATTGGCTTTTGTATTTACTGCCTTGGTTTCTAAAAACAAAAACAGCCTTTTGATCATGGTTCAGTGATAACATATAAGTTATGTGATGTAGTTGTCAAATGCCCTTGAGTTGGTTCCAACTCATAGCAACCTCATATAGGGTTTCTAAGGCTGTAAATCTTTGCAAGAGCAGGAAGCCTCATCTTCTGTGATAGAGAGGTGAGGAAATGGGAACAGTTTTTGTGAGGCAGCCTTCAGAGTATTGAGACCGTGACTTCACAGAGTAACAAGGTAAATCAGACTTGGGTTGTACTTTCTGGACTACTTAAACATGAGCTTTTTTATTCAAAGTCCATAATAACTGCTTGTAGAAAGTGATGTTAAAATTCTATTTTGGAGTAGGTGGGAATTGGACAGTAAATATTCAGTGGATATTGACTTCCATTGATTTTAACTTCAAGAGCAGTGGGCTTGACAGAAAATCAATTTTTGTGGTCAGTATTCCTCTCAAGTGACAATAAATTTTATTGATGACTACTGTGGACCTAAAGTGTCTGAATTTCTAGTGTATTTTGAACTGTCTGGTTAAGCCGTCCCAGTTCTTTCCAAGGAATTCCTTGAAAGACAAAGTTGGGAGAAACTGGAGAAGATATTGACAGTCCAATTAGTAACATCCCTGATTACTTCAAGTTTAAAGTTAATCTAGGCTGAAGAAGAGCCAAGCAGCATATGTTGTTGTTGTTCAGTGCTATCCAGTTACTTCCAACTCATACTGACCCTGTATAGGGTTCTGAGACTAACTCTGTAGAAGCAGAAAGCCTCATCTTTCTCCCTAAAGTGGCTGGTGGGCTTGAGCCACCGACCTTGTGGTTCACAGTCCATTGTTTATCCTACAGAGTCACTGTACTCCCTAAGCAGTATATGTTGTTCTTGTTGAGTACTATTGAGTTGGTTCCAACTCATAGTAACTCTAGAAGATTTCTGAGGAGCAACTGGTAGGTTTGAACCACCGACTTTGCAGTCCATTGCTTATAGCACAACCTTGTATATTGTTTTTGTTATTGAGTTATTGTTGCTATTAAGTGCCTTCGAGTTGGTTCTGACTCATAGTGACCCTGTATAGGATTTCTGAGGAGCCACTGGTGGGTTTGAACTGCTGACATTGTGGTTCACAGAACAGCGCTAATCCTACAGTGCCACACCAGGAGTCTAAGCAGTATATTGTTGTTGTAAAATGCTGTTGAGTTGGCTCCGACTCACAGCGACTCTGTATAGGGTTACCAAAGAGCAACTGGTGAGCTTTAACCTACTACCGTGTGGTTCAAACCCACCTTGCAGTCCAGCACATTAACCAACATTGTTGTTTTGTTAAGTACTGTGGAGTCGGTTCTGACCCACAGTGACCCTGCACAGGGTTTCCGAGGCTGTAAATCTTTACGGGAGCAGAAAGCCTCATCTTTCTCCTGCGGAACCGCTGGTAGTTTTGAACTGCTGACCTTGCAGTTTGCAGCCCGATTCGTAACCACTACACTACCAGAGCTCCTTGAAAAAACAGGGTTAATGTGTTGGACTGAAAAATCTATTTGAACCACAAGGTCAGTGGTTGAAGCTCACCAGTGGCTCTTGGGTAACCCTATACAGGGTTGCTATGGGTCGGAACTGACTTGACGGCACCTAACAACAGTAACATAGCTGGTTAAATAGTGTGGTTAATTGCCAATGTAAGATGCATATAACCCACATTTGGTAATGGATGATGATGTAGATGTAAGATTGTCCAGAATATTTTCAAAGAAATATTTAATACTGGGGGACTGTGGCAGTTGCTACTTTTACTGATTTTCTTAAAATACCAGAAAACATTGATTTGTGATGAAATAATTGGGTTTTTATTCTAGTCACTTTGCTTAGTACTTTGTATGTATTACTTCACTTACTCTTCACAACAACTCTGACTTTGGTATGTTGTTGTTGTTGAGTGCCTTTGAGTCTTTGATACAGTAATTCATGCATTATCCCCAATTTGCAAATGAGAAAACAATTTTAGAATGTTTAGAATATGCCGAAGGTTATATAGCTACTGAAGTGTCAAATCTGGAGTGTAGACCTCCTATAATCTGACTCCAGAGCACTTAATTTTTGATGATCCTGGGGCATCAACTGGCATTTGTGGTGGGTTGTCTTGCCAGATGATAAACATTTAAATGTCACTACTGTCTCTGCCCCTCCCACACTCTCCCCAGTCCAGTGGTTTGCTGGCAAATGCTTAACTACAAACTCTGGGGGGTGGGGGGTGGGGGTGGGGGAAGAAGTCCTGATTTGTAATTTGCCTAGTTCTATTGTGTAAATTCTCACACCATGGCTAATTTCAAGTTACCAATGTAGCATTGCTGAATGTAGAGTTGAAAAGAGATGTTTCATAGAACACCTTTAACTAATGTGTTCACATGGCAGTCTGATCAATATAAGTAAGTTCAAGAGCATTGCTGTTGTTGTTAACTGCCACTTAGTTGGTTTTGACTCATAGTGACCCTGTATAGGGTTTCCAAAGTGTTCTGTGGGTTTGAACCACTAACCTTATGGTTAGCAGTCCAGTGATTATTCCACAGAGCCACACCAGGACTCCATAGACGATAGTAAAATGTAAAATAATAAGGATATATGATAGCATTTTAAGTATTTACTATCTTCGTTTTTAGCATAATTCATTTAATTATGAGTTTGTATAATGTAATTTTTTATGACTGTTAAAATGGCTGTGTTTGACAGCTGACTCCAAAAATTCCTGAAAATTTATTTAGCATTGTCTCTTGTGAGTCAATAGGAGCCTGACCTCAACACATACCTGTTATGACTGCTTTCGTGTGTCTTAGAAATCTAGTAAATGATATTCATGAGATTCTATTGTCTACAAAGGAGAAAAACTTATCAACGAGGGTTGAAAAGAATATGTTATTTCCTTCTTGGTGAAGTGATGAGATAGTGACTTCTAATTCCTGGTTCAACTCTCACTATCGATCTCTCCCCCACCTTCTGTCCATGTATTCTCATAGAATGTCTAAAATTTGGCCAACTCTCAACTATTACAGCTATATCAGGTAGAACCTGTTTACTATCTACAGATACTTTCAGTCTCTAATTTCTGCCATAATTTTAAGTACTTGCCTTATCTAAATCTCTTTTCCACAGTGGCTATCAGAAAAACAAAAGGGTAGAAAACTCCCAGTTGTGTGGGGTTTGACTTCCCACCCTCTGTTTGCCCCTGAACGTGTCTGTCTGGTTCTCTGGTGGCTTCCAGAGTGTGGACATCTCTCTACTTCTCAAACCAATCCCCATTTTCTGTGTGTTGGGACTGTGGGTATTGACATTATGTTCAAAATCCTTACTTTTCATCTCACAAGTTAAGCAATAGATTCAGTTAACACACACACACACACACACACACACACACACACATAGAAATGTCAAACCTTTTTAAAGCAACTGGTTGTTTCTTTTATTTTGCTTAGACAATCAGATGTCTAAACAAAGGATTTCCTGAAGCCTCTATGTGCACTCATGCGTGTCTTTGTGTGTCATTTAGAATTATGTCTGGCACATAGTGAGAAGTATGAAGTGTGTTAGTTATTGTTATGATCTTCTCCTAAAGAAGATTCTAACAAAATCCTTTTAGAAAAATGGTCCTCAAGTCCTAATGCATGAAATTCTGGGAGATTCCGCACCTTCTACTCTGTTTGTCTTCTCTGTTTATGAAGTTTACTGAAACACCAAAGCCTTTCAGATTCATGAGGTAGTGATGATGTCAGGGTCTTTAGTTAATTTGTTCATGTGTTTTCTTGTACAGCAAATGTTAGACCTCTTAGTGTACCCTGTTTGGGGAGATAAAGAGGGCAGATTGAAAAAGTAACTTTTCCAGGTCTCAGTGGGTGGCCGCCTTTGTAAGGGTTATTTCTTTCTTTCTGTCTATCAAGTAAATCAGTAAAGTGGCCTTAAACAACAGATACATGATCAGGACCCATATTGATTGCATTTTCATTTTACATTTGGCATTGCGTCCTTAGACAGATGCTCATCCCATAAAATGTCACTTCTGTTTTCCCATATGGCCTTACCATATTCCTCATGATAAGAGTCTTTTGCTTAATTCTGTAAATTGTTTTCTGGCCTCAGGTTTTCAAACCGTTTGACTGAATGGCATGCTGTGACTGTTGCATTTCCTTTTTAATTTGTTTTTATTTCAAAGCATGCTTTTTTTCCATATTAATTAAATGGATTTCAACAGCATCTTGTGAAAATGGCTGGTTATAATCTTCCCTCCCCTTCCTCTTGACCTCTGTGTGTATGTGTGTTTCTTGAGAGAGAAAGGTGAGGTTTTTTGCTTCCGAAAAGATTTACAGCCTCTGAAACCCTATACTGGGTCACTATGAGTCGGAACCAGCTTGGTGACACACAACAACAACTTACCTGTTTCTAGAATCACTAACTCAGTGAAGTCATATGTAAACAACTGAAGTATTAATTGGTTAATTCTGGGGAGTTAATACAGCCTTTACTACTTCAGCATGCAATGGTTTAATATCCTTAGATTTCGATGCAACCCTACTTTCAGAAAACTTCCTAATATACATAGAGTTTCAAAAGATACTTTTTCTCCTTAACATAGAAGATCTTGATTTCAGCATTGATTTTCAGTTCATATAGAAAAACTTAGAATCATGGGTACTAGGGACAGAAGTGAAATTAATAAAGGGACTCTTGAGCTTATAAAATTGAATATGGTTCAATAATTTTACAATTTTCTTCCCTCTAGTTTGAAGAATGAGTTTTGGGAACCTGAGGAGCTCACACTATGTGTCTCTTTCTTTCTTGACTTTTTCCTGCTTTCTTTTGGATGTAGTTGTTAATAGCTGTCATTTATTAATGGCAGTTTTGAAAGAGAGAGCATGCAAAAAAAAGCCCTCAAAAAGCAAAAAATTGCTTTTACAAATTAAAACTGTTGTTTCATCTAGGACTGAAATAAAGTCACACTCAGGATGCTGAAAGCAATTGTTTAGGACAGCAGGAACAATTTAATGTCAGCTGCCATGTATTGAACAACTATTCTGTATCAGGCATTGTCCTGATGGGGTCTAACCCAAAGCCATTGCCAATGAGTCGATTCCATCTCATAGTGACCCTTTAGAGCACAGTGCCACTGCCCAACAGGATTTCCAAGGCTGCAAATCTTTACAGAAGTAGACTGCCTCATCTTTCTCCCATGGAATGGCTGGTGGGTTCGAACTAACAGCCAAGCAGTTTAACCACTGCACATCCAGGACTACTCCTAGGCTCTGACAACTGATTTCCGTACATGAATTTGGAGCTAGTTGGAAGATGAAGCCGCTATGAGTCAGAATCAACTCGACAGGTTTTTGGGAGATAGGCAAGTTAAGCAGATGAGATCAAATACCAGATTTTTTGCTAAATTAAAGCTGACTTGGCTGATGTGGCTCACATGTGCGGTAACAGTGTGCTTACTTACTGAAATTTAGGATCATACTTGCCCACCAGCACATAGGGATCCACCCCAGTAACACAAAAGTGTGGAGGAGACCATGTGCTGTTTCCTGTGGGCATCTGAGAATCAGGAAGAGGTGGGGCCGTAAATGGAGAGTTGTTCCTAAGGTAGACAGTCAGGGAAGTTGTTTCTCTTACTTGCCCATTTCTTTCCCCAGAATGAACAAACCAGAGAGGGCTAAGAATGCTATAGTAATTAATGTCCCTCCATGTGGAAACATGAAAATGGGGACAGGCAAGTCTCTCCACCTTAAACTCTGAAAACAATTTCTAGATAAAATCCTAGGCCTCTTTTTGGCTCAGTGCACGCTGCGCAGGAAAGTACTAGGGTTATAAACTATGGTGCCTGTTGTCCACAGGGTGCTTGCTGTCCAGCAATAGAGAGTGACATATACACAGATGACCTCCATACAAGGCAAATGTTAAAGTTGCATGCTTGGACGTGACATCTCATTCTTGTAGGGCTCAGTACAGACTTCTTTTCCAGCCCTCATCCCATTCTTCTTCTTTTTTCTCTCCTTAATTCCTCTCTTTCTCACTAGCCTGAGTTGTTTTAGAGCTGGGACCATGTCTCATACCCAGTGCCTAGTATGATGTAGTACTTAGGCACACTGGACTTTTCATCCTGCATCTAGCTTAGTTTCCACCTCAGCACAGCCCACAAATTCCTCCTGGATGATGGCCCCTTGGTAAGTGAAAAGCACGTGATATCTGGGAGTCTGGTTCAAACCTGACCTTCCTAGTTCCATGGCTTCTGCCTGCCTGGCATGCTGGGATCCACATTTTCTTGATAGAACTCTGTGGCCTTCATCTGCAGATGGTTTGATTTTGTTAATGGTTCCAAAGAGGTTCTCTACAGGCTGACATGCAAACTAGGACTTGGCAAAACTGTTAGGTGGCACATTGCTCTGACGTTGGATGTGTGTGACACATGGGTGTGGTGACTACCAGGGCCAGCTGTCCCCTGGGAAACCAGCCAAGTTCAAGCAGAAGGGAAGCAGCTTTCTAATTCCCAGGGACTTTTCCTCTTTCTGTTTCCCTTCCCCATCTGCTTAACACAGGCACTATGGTAGCCCCTAGCTCTCAGAGGGGGAGCTATATAGTGTATCCTTCCGCTCCTGAAATCCAGTTACTGTGCCTGACTAGGGGACAGTGTCCAGGTTATATTGAAAGACAGGGGCACTAGTGCTTAAACCTAATAGCCAGAGGCTCTAATATCAGGGTTTAGACGTAGACATGACATCAGCTATCTGAGAAACCTTTGCAGGGCATTAGCTTCATGGTAGACAGATTCTTATCACCTTTGTGATGTGCCTACTGTCCTGACCATTAGCTTGAACTACCTCTTCTCTGAGGAAACTGTAATGAGGCAGACTGGGTGTTTGCTACCTGGCGATGGCTTGAAGCCACAGAGCTAGGACTGAAAAACCAGGTTTTAGTTAAGAGAATTGGTTAGTATTTGTCAGTGTATACCGCCTAGAAGCCCTGGTGAAGCACTGTAGGACACAATCACTGAACCCCAAGATTGGTTTGAACTGCAAGGTTGGTGGTCCAAACTCACCATCCATTCCTCAGAAACCCTATAGAGGGTTGCTATAGTTGGAACCGACTTGACAGCACTTAACAGCCACCGCCTAGGAAACTTTGGTGGGCTCATCACCAAATAAGCTATTCTAGATGTTCCTTTCACCTTGTTTAAACTAAATACTCAACATTCGTCATTTTTCCTTTTCACTGTTTAATGTTACTTGCTCCAGGAAGTTCTACCTTATTTAACCTAGGTCCCTTTGACTGTTTCTTGAACTGGTTTCCCATATGGGAATAGAAGAGACATTCTGGTAGCGTAGTGGTTACGAATCGGGCTGTGAACCTTAAGGTCAGCGGTTCGAAACTACCAGCTGCTCCGCGCGAGAAAGATGAGGCTTTCTACTCCCATAAAGATTTACACCCTCGGAAACCCTGTACAGGGTCGCTATGGGTCGGAACCGACTCGACGGCACTTAACAACAACAACAACAGCAACCCTTAATTAAATGAGAGTAGAGATATTAGAATTATCTTGAGTTACCACAATATATAATTTTCAACATGGAAATTATAGCATTTGTTCTCTCCATAGCACTATGCTACGTGAGTTAGAATGTGATCTCTATATTAGATGCTGAGCTGGCTGTTGGGGATAAGATAAATACATCCCTGCTCCTAAAGAGCGCCTAGTCATCCAGTCATTCGTACATTCTATTGTTCATTAACTCAAAAAATTGACAACTACCTGACCAAAATAAATCATGACGTTTATCTTCGTATCTAGTGTAGTGCCTGAATTCTGGAAGTATTCAATTAAATTGTATTAGTAGCATGTCTGAAAGGTTGATTGTCAAATGAAGACCTTTCATCTGGAATTTACATATTACTTTTTTAGTGCTCCAGTGTGTAAAGTACTTTCACAAGAATTATCCCATTTTATTATTATTTCAACCTTGTGAGGTGTAGGCATCATGTCATTTTACCAGTGAAAAATCTGAAGCTCAGAAAAGTAAACTGTGATTACCCAGCCAATAAACTGAATGAGGATTTGAACCCGAGTCTTTGACTCTTTGTCCAGTGTCCTTTCTACTATATGTGTCAGAGTTACTTCATAGCTGGTTTAAGTAAAACTGTAGAGGGGACTGTGGAAGTAAGGATGGACTACATGCTAAGAGTATCCTGATGCTTCTCCCTGGCTATGTTGTTGTTAAGTGTCTTCAAGTTGATTGTGACTCATAGCAACCCTGTATAGAGTTTCTAAGAAGTAACTGGTACGTTAACCACCCGCTGTATGGTTAGCAGTCCAGTGCTTATCCTACAGCGCCACAGTGCTTTATCTTGGAAGTATTTTAAGGACACTCTCTTATAGGTGAGGACTTTCCTCTATGTTAGGCATGCCAGTTCTTATCATTAGTGTTAATAGGTATCTTTGGCTTTTGTCTGTCTTCATTAAAAGCAAACCACTTTATTATTCTATTTCTTAGTGGCCATTAAATAAATCAGCAGATGTATGAGTAATGTGTAGCAATAGAATGTATTAATAATTGAGTACCCTGAAATAGACTTTTGTTTTTGCAGCTTGCCAAGAATATTGGGAATGCAGGCTTTAATGAGATTATGGAGTGTTGCCTACCAGTTGAGGACTCGGTCAAACCCAATCCAGGCAGTGACATGTGAGTAAGAGACTGACTGTTCTCTTTTTCTGAACAAAGATTTGCTTCAGAAGCAGGGAAAGAACAAGTTTTGGGAACATCACTCATTGGCATGCATTAGAGAATAAACCAGCCTGTGTTAGTCTCCTTGTATGTTGTTCTTTTTCTCCCTATCCCCTAATCACTATGTGTGCCTATCCAAGTGCCAGAACTTTTTAATTTCTAGGGGTCTTTTGTTTGTTTGATTGGTTTTAATTTTTTTATAATCTAGTTAAGGAATTCTGATTTGGTAGTAGAATTCTGCAATTGACAAGGAAACATTAAGTACATGTGATTGGTCCAGTTTTTCTTTTGTTGAATCATTTTGGGTGTGCAAATACAAATGTGGGGTTTCTGTTTTTAGGAAGAGGGTTCATGGAAGGGTTTGGCAGGTGCTTTGTGTACATAAAAGTAGTGATGTAGCGTGTGTCTACTAACAGGCCTTGTAACCTCTGCTAGTTTATCCTCTTAAGGGACTGTCCCATCTTAGTTCTCGCTGAATAAATTCTGAGCCACTGAAAGGGTTAATTGTCAAAGATAGGTGATTACATATAATACTCTGTGTGTGTGTCCTTGCAAATGTGAAAATGTAAGATGTGTTGTTTCCTTTAAAGAGGGGGGTTGTTTGTTTTACGTTGATACAAAACTTGATTGAGAAGCTTTTGTGCCTCATCATGAATGTTTTTCCTTCATTCTAGCTTGCCCGTTGAGGCAGAGCTTATTTACAACAATAAATGTGTCTACCAGTCTCAGCAATCTAAGACTAAGTCACCCAGATCACAACTTGTCTAGAGAAGAAGGTGGATGGGGAGGACTGGTCTAGATAGTGGATGCCCCGCCCCACTTTATTCGGCAGCCCTATTGAAAATGGACTTCTGGTGTGGCATTGCCAGTTAATGCGGCAAACTGCAATGTTGATGTGGGCCATTAAGGCCAGCAGTTCTAACTCACCAGCTGCTCCTTGGAAACCATGTACAGGATTGCTGTGAGTCAGATCCCAACTCGATGGCACTTAGCAACAGTTGAAAATGGATGGCCTGCCTGACTGCAAGGGCTATGGGCGTAGCTGACCTGCTATAATCCTTGCAAAATGAGGCCCACTGAAGGAAAGAGGTCACCAGATGAGTTAGAATAGACAGCACCTGCATTTGAGTCTGGTTTTGGCAGGAAAGGAGAAGGGAAAATGAAAAAAGGACATGATAAGAGAGAGCATAAGAAATCATTACAGAGACAGCATTTTTTTGAAATAAAATTCCAACATTTTATTGCATTGTAATGGCATGGGTCCTGCTACAGGACATTAAATGAGTGGTGGTGAAATGATGTCGCTAGAGTAGTTTTCAAAAATGTTTGGTAGTGGAAATGAAACCATCTATGATAGGATGACTGTAAAACTAAAGTTCTCCCATGTAAACTATCACATAATTCACAATAAAACATTAAAGAAAAAAGGTATGGTAGTGTATGGGCCCTTTAAAAGCAAAGAATATAGATTTTTGTGATCATTTTATGAGGGCATGAAGCTGAGAAGGGTGTTGCAGGACTTGAGTTCTTTTGCTTTCTGGTGATGTTAACTGAATAGCAAGAAAGCTTACACAGTCCACAGGGATGAATAGGAACCATGTCCATTATAACTGCTCTAGAATATTGGGTATCTTAGGGGAGCATTTTGGTTGGTGTTGGATGAAAGTCAGTTTATGTTTGAATCCTGTAACAAGTATTCGTGGTGTAGCATTTCCTTGAGAGTGGATAATGTGTGGTTTTTGATATCAAGCATGAGGCTTACAAAGTTCTTGTCCTTTCTCAGTACAGATCCAAGTTTCTTAGATTTCTAAACTATATTCTTATTCAGACCTGCAGCGTTAGTGTGGACATACATTTCTCAGTCCTTACCTGAGCCATAGGACCTGGGCAAGTTATTTAGCTTTTCCAAGCCCAAGTTTTCTATGATACAAAAAGAGAGATTCTGTCAACCTCACGGAATCGCTGGAAAAACTGGTGAGATGCAGTAGGTAAAACATGTAGTGCTTAGGTCTGGTACTTGGTGTCAGGCTCTGCTTGCTCAGCAAGAGTGTGGGCAACAAGAGGTACCCTTGAAAAATTAGGGCCCTCTCAATGTAGCTTTCAACTGGAGAGTTGTCCAGAGGTGAATTAACACTTCCTGAGGTCGATAGTCCTGTTTCGTAGGAAATCTCTTGGTCCAGTTGTTGTTGTTAAAGTGCTGTGGAGTCAATTCTGACCCAAAGTGACCCTGTATAGGGTTTCTGAGGAGTGACTAGTGAACTTGAACCACTGACTTCGTAGTTCAGATGGCTTGCAGTCTGGCACATTAACCCACAGCACCACACCAGGACGCCAGTGGTGGTGGTGGTGGTGGTAGTGGTGTTGGTTATGTGCCATGGAGTCGGTTCCAACTTATTTGAAGTTATTTTTTTTTACTGATATTTAATTGACACCAGCTCATTTCATGTTAAAAGAACCAGTCTCCCAAAATGCTGCAATATTATTCAGTTTTGAACAAAGTGGTTGATAATTTTTTCTAGGTACTAGGCATATAAAAACAGAGAATTTATTTGTCCTTGTGTCAGATGACTAAAAATTTTAACACTACCCACTTGGAACTTGTAAGGAAAAGAAAGAGACGAAGGAGAGAGTTTTGGCTTCAACAGCAGGCAGGTTTATTAAGAGTAAACCTGGGAGGGAGTACTCTTACATCACCAAAGGAGACTAAGAGCCTGTTTGTTCCCTTACAGACTGGAGTATTTATAGTCCATGTGGTCTGGGTATAATTCTGGCCAGTTTACAATGGGCGGGGTTATGGAGATTTTCCTGAAACCTGGAATTTCAGTGGGGGAGGGTCTCCAGGTGTAACAAAGACCCAAGCTTCCCAGGAGATCTGAAGCTCAAGCAGGACCCCATTCAGTGTCAGTTGGGGTAGTTGCAATGCCATTCTGTTGATCAGGCGCAAAGTCCTTCAGAACTCTTGAATATAAACGCTCTGTTGGAAAAAGTGCAGCCAGAGTGCTCTTTGGAGGCCAAGATGGCCAAAGTTCATACTTTGGACATATTGTCAGGAGGGACCAATCGCTGGAGAAGGATATCATGTTTGGTAAGGTGGAGGGTCAGAGAAAAAGAGGAAGAACCCAACGAGATGGACTGGCAATATGGCTGCATCAGTGGGCTCAAGCGTGGCAACAATTGTGAGGTTGGCCCAGGATTGGGTAGTGTTTTGTTCTGCTGTGCATAAGATCGCTATGAGTCGGCACTGACTGGGTGGCACCTAACACCAACAACAAATCTGTTTTGAGACTCTACCCACTCCTCCCATTTTTTCTTCTTCTTGTTTTTCAGAATGAGGGCAGGTCACTAGTGTGATGGTAAAATATCCCCTACTCTATGAAGCTTTCCATACCTCTTCAGGGGAAATTAACTAGGCTCCATTTTAAGACATTTAGTTTCACTTTATGTCTAAGTATTCATGTACCTTTTTCTGGTAAGTGGCATCTTACTTGTGTATTTCCCACTATGACTTGTTGGTGCTTATGGTGGTTTAGTAAGTACTTAATGGATCAACAAGTCAACCATCCACTGCTAGCTCTGTGCCTGCTTGAACAAGCTGATGTTTTACTCCCAGGTGGAAAGGAATGCTTCATTTCTATCTAGCCATCATCTGCTGAAGTCTAGTGAAGAGAAAGGCTAAGACACCCTCTAGTGGCATGGGACGCCTCGGAGGGATTTTGGGGATATGGAGAGTATGTGAACTAGGTGGGAGGGGCGCACACATGCACAAAAGAGCCAGATTTGTATCTGCTGACAGAGTCCAGAACAGTTTCTCTTCTATGATTTGGGACTGTTGTACATATCCTGTTGTTCAGAAGTGTAAGAGAAGCCCCTCCTTCTGAACACATGCCAAATGTGTTAAGTTCTTTGTTTTTCTCCAACAGCCTACGCCTTTTTAAAAAGAAAGAAGGAGAGATGTCCACTGGCAGAGTAGAATTCCTTCAAGAAACCAGGGCTGAGCATGCGTATTTAGTAAAGCATGCCTGCCTATGTATAATGACTATCTTCAGGGAGCTCAGAACCCTGGGCAGATGAATAATACATCAAAAGAATAAATAAAGGGAATCTAGTTTATCTTTTTACCCTCTCCTTGTAAGGGTCATAGTAATAATTGCCCCACAGTGATTATTGAAGCTGCATAAACCTTGACAACTCTCCATTCTGTCACAAGAGACCCATAGAGTTTAAGTCATGAAACAGGTTGCCAGATATGACACATTATCAAACCACTGAGCAGTTACCATGAGTATGACAGCGCTGCTAGAAGGCTCTCAGAGGCATACCCTGATCAATACAAAAAAGGGTGGGCCCTTTAGGAGCTTCTCAGCTGCTTGAAGAAAGAAAATTCAGCCTTGCCTCTGTGGATACCACTTTACTTATCTGCAAATGTAGAAATTAAAAAAAAAAAAAAGTTCATAGCATAATTATGAAGATCAAATGAGATAACAGATTTCAACATAACTCATAAACTTATAAGAACTATAGATGTGTGAGAAGGGTGCCCATCAACAACAGCACTTCATCCATGCAGCCTACAGTCCCATGCCATGCCAGCAAGACAAATCACAGTGGGGAGCTGAAGAAGGTTCTAGACCTTGAAGGATGGGTTTGAGATGAGACTGGAGTTAGAGTGGAGATGGATGCATCATGATTAAAGTACCAAAACACATTCACAAAGTGTTCCTGGAAGTTCTTCCTCAGCTTTGAAGTCCAAGTTGCATGTTGAAATGGCTAGATCTTCTGAATGCATTTTCCTTTTCAGCCAGCCAAGCTGGTCTCAAGAATCATGGTCTTTTCAGGAAAAACATGTTGCTAAGGGCAGTAATTGGAGTCCTGGTGTGGCGCTGTGGGTTAATGCGCCAGACTGCAAAGCCATTTGAACTGTAAGATTGGCAATTCAAGCTCACCAGCTGCTCCTTGGAAAACCTGTACAGCACTTAACAACAACAACAACAAGGGCAGTAATTATGGGTCCTGACAAATGCTGGGAAGACACACTCACATTTTTAGTGTGGTCTGGGCATTGTGATGCTAATGCCCCCCTCATCCAATCCTGACCCATCTTCCTGGGCCTCCAAGGCCTCCAACGCCCAGCACTCTTGCTGTAGTTCATTTATCAGGGGACTCAGGCACTCCTGAAAGAGGCCTCTGGCTTGACACAGTTGCCTAAGTTAATTTGGGCATGTATGGAAAAGTACGTGACTGCCCCCAGCACCCAGGCCTTTACCTTGGAGTAGGCTGGGGAGAGCAGGACATCAGAAATTCAGAAGAGAAAAACATAGAAATGTTGTTGTTGTTGTTAAGTGCCATCGAGTCGGTTCCGACCCATAGCGACCCTGTACAGGGTTTCCGAGGGTTTAAATCTTTACGGGAGTAGAAAGCCTCATCTTTCTCCCACGGAGCGGCTGGTAGTTTCGAACCGCTGACCTTAAGGTTCACAGCCCGATTCGTAACCACTACGCTACCAGAGCTCCTAAGAAATAGTTGTATTCTCTCAGAATTCCCTGAGTGCCAGTTTATATATATATTGTTGTTGTTAAATGCTGTCGAGTCAGTTCCTACCCATAGTGACCCTGTATAGCATTTCTGAGAAGCAGTTGGTGAGCTTGAACCACCCACCTTATGGTTCAAAGGGACCTTGCTTGCAGTCCAGTGCATTAACCCATAGCACCACACCAGGACTCCAGTTTTTATATATATGTATATGTGTGTGTGTGTATTATATACTAGCATAATTGATTATTCCTTCTTGGTATTTTCCCAAGAAGGCCTTAAATGTTAGAGTCAAGATCACCAGATTCTCTGCCTCCACCTCTAGAGAATCTAATTCAGTGGAACTGTTGTTGTTAAGTGCTTTTGAGTCAGTTCTGACTCATAGTGACCCTGTATAAGGTTTCCAAGGAACAGCTGATGATTTTAAACTGTCAGCCTTGCAGTTCAAACCGAACTTGCGGCCCAGTCTGCTCATCCTACTGTGCCACCAGGACAAGGCCCTAGGGTATCCAAAAGTAGGTGGTTTGAGGCCCACCCTTAGAGAAACACACTGCTCTGCAGGCCTTTGAAGGGTGAGCCAGAGAGGTCTTGTCTCTTTTCTCCCTCCAAGGCTGAAGTCTTTGTCCTCCTTGTGAGCCTGGAGTTCACCTGGTGCCTTTTAGGCGGGACCCTCACCGTGTTGGAGCCAAGAGGCATAGTAACTGAGCAGTAGTCAGTGCAGCAAGGTGAAACTTAGCAGTTCCTAAGTTTCAGAGAACTAGCCATATGCCCCATGCCACTGTTTGTGCCTTTTTCATTCAGCACTGTTGTAGCTGGCATCGCTAAAATGCTGTCCCATGTGCTTAAATATGTTATCTCATTGAATCCTGCAAAAGCCATGAAGTCAACGTTGTCCTTATTTTTATTGTGTAGAAATCTCTGACAGAGTTTACGTAGCTTGCCTGAGGTCACACAGATGGTTAGTGGTAGAACCCAACTTGAGATCTGAGAACCTGACCCCAAAGCCTAGGCCCTTAAATGACTCTGACTCTGGTCTTTCTCATAGCTGATCATCAAACTGTGAATAACGCAGGCCCTTTCTTTGAGTTCAACCTCCCGTGGCTGTCTTTTTAAATTTCCATGCATTTCACACCTTCCAGAAAGAATGGGCAAGGGAAAACAAAAGGATCAAATTCTGTTACAATATTTCTCCCTATGTCTCTGGTCAGTTTATGGACTAAAATCAAGTTTTTATATTGTCAGGAGACTTAGGTTTCCCCTCACTTTTATTGTTGCTTAAACTGCTTTATTAAAATATAATTCATATGTCATATAATTTACCCATTTAGAATGTATGATTCAGTGGTCTTTAAGTATATTTAAGAGGTTGTAGGTCATTATCCCAAAAAGAAATCTGCATCCTGTAGCAGGTCTTCCCAACCTTAGGAAACACTATCTGTCTCTCTAGAGATTTCACTGTTATTCTGGGCATTGCATGTAAATTAAATTCTACAATATGTGGTCTTTTGTGATAATGTTTTCAATGTTCATCCATGTTGTTAACATTTATCAGTACTTCATTCATTTTTCGGAGTCCTGGTATGGCGCTGTGAGTTAATGCGCCAGACCACAAAGCCGTTTGAATTACAAGGTAGGTGGTTCAAGCTCACCAGCTGCTCCTTGGAAACCCTATAGAGGGTCGCTATGGGTCAGAAATGACTCGGCAGCACTTTAACAACGACAATTTATTTTTATTGACAAATAATATTTTGTTATATGAATAAAATCACATTTGTTGATCATTCATTAGGTGATGAATATTTGAAGTATCCTTGGTATTTCTGACATGATTATCACAGGTACCTTAGCATTTGTTTTATCTCTCAAAAAATCTTATCTAGATTTTTGTTGTTGTGTTTGTTAAGGTTATTGGAATGATTGGAATAATAAAATGCTTAGAGTTCTCCTGACCTTTCCTCTTTTAATTGCATAAGCACTTTCTAAGGTCCTAAGGACCTACTAAGGAGCCCTAGTGGTAGAATAAACCCATCAGCATAAGCACTGGACCGCTAACCACAAAGTCAGTGGTTCAAACCCACCACTCCCTCCTCAGGAGAAAGACGAGTCTGTCTCCTCCTGTAAAGATACACAGTATCAGAAACCCTATACAGGCTTGCTTTGAATCAGAACTGACTAGATGGCAATAGGTTTGGGTTTGGTTTTAAGGATATAACGGAGCCCTGGTGTGGTGCTAAAGGATAAACACTGGACGCAAGCTTGTTTTAATCACAAGGTAGGTGCTTGAAACTCACCAACCACTCCTCCTATTCTGGCTTGCTATGAGTCAAAACTGCCTTGATGGTGCTTAATAACAATATATTGAGCAGACGTGTTAGCTAATACACCTTTCATATGTCCACCATGAGGTCTGTATAGTGCACAGTTTCATATAGAGAAAATTTGAGGCATAGAAATATAACTTGCCCAAGGTCAAGCCACTAGTATGTGGAGAAGTGGAATTTGAACCCAGGCTTCTTTGACCCCACCGTAGTCTTGTTTCTATACCAGGCATGGTGCCTACAAAAGAGAAGACATAGTCTTTGCTCTTGAGCAGCTTCTAACCCAGTTGGGCAGAGACAGGCAAATTGCCACCAATGTAAATGTTGTCACAGTAGTCAGGCCAGGGTGGGCTGGAGTGCAGAAGAAGGACACCCAGCCTTCCTGGGGGCCATGACTGTTGAACGATTGCGGATCACCTAGGAGAGAAGGCACATAAAATCATGCCAAGTAGGGGAATCTGAGACATGTATGAGGTTGGAGCTCAGAACTTCTAGAGGAATCAGGGGAAGGGAAGCAGTAAGCTAGAGAGACAGGCAAGAGAAGGTGAACTTTATGCTGTGAACCAATCGTCCAGCTATTATCCCTAAAACCTAGATAGAGTGCCCGCTTGCACCAGACCTTGATGCCTCTTGTGCTGGATAAGGCATTCAAGGATTTTACAGTTCTTGAAAATTGTTCAGAGGATCACAGTAAACACAGCTGTTGTAGTAGAACTACACAGTGGCTTGCTTCTCACTTTGTGCTTTTCTGGTATAGATAAGCCCAACAAAAGTGAAGTATGATGATACCTACAAGGGACAGTGTTTTTGGTTTTTTTTTTAACAACTTTTTATTGTGATTGAGTAAAGGTTTACAGAGCCAGATTATCAATTTTATAAGCAACTAATCATAGACTTTATTTCATCTCAGTGATACTCTCAGTGTAACATCATCTATCCCACTTCCTCCTTGTGTTTCATGTTTCCATTCCTCCTTCTTTCCCAACCCTTCTGAATTTTGTCATTCAGTTAATGCTACCCTTTTGATCTCAAATGGTTGGGTAGAATTGTTGGCCCTGCTGTATGCCTATCTATTGATTGGCTGAAAACTGAGCCACGGGGTGAGTTCAGCTCCAGAGTGAAGGGTGACAAAGGGTCATATTCTCTATCTGACCAATAAGCCTGGTCTTCATTACGATTTTGAGTTTGGGTCCATATTTTCTCCCACTCTATCTGGGACCTTCTAATGTGATCCATTTCAGAGCAGCTGGGAGTGGTAGCCAGGCCCCATATAGTTCTTCTGGTCTCATGTCCATGGAGATTGATGTTTTAGATGAATTGATTTTAAGCCTCTTCAATTACTATCACTCTTCTGTTGTCTGGACAAGGAGAAACTAATAGTTGTCCCTTGGTGGCCACTCAAGAGCTTTTAAGGTCGCCTCAAATTAGGATATAGGACGTTGTCTTTGTGGACTATGTCAGGGCAGGATTGTTTTTAAGTAGTTGTACATGAGTGGATATTGGATGTGTTTGCATAGTAGAGGCCCTTAATGATTTACAGGACAATTATGCTTGATTTCAGGAATGCAAGAAAAGACTACATTACTGCCAAGTACATTGAGAGGAAATATGCAAGGAAAAAACACATGGATAATGCAGCCAAACTTCACAGTCTTTGTGAGACCGTCAAAACAAGAGATGTTTTCGGGTTACTCCAAGCTTATGCTGATGGTGTTGATCTCACAGAAAAAATCCCACTGGCCAATGGACATGTAAGAGTGTGGGTTGCTATTTAAAAGAAAGAAAGAAAAAGTGGCAGGACAGTATAATCAGAAATGCTAAGTAAAGTAGTGGTAGAAAGGTGTGCCAGTAAATTTTATTTAGAAGAAATTGTTGTTTATTCTTAAACCAAAAAATTAATAGCAGCTCTGGAAAGAAAACCCATTCTCTGGGTGAAGGAGAAAGCATCCTTTTAGAAACCCAAGTAACCTGAGGAGATTTAGATGTCACCTTATACTTCCTAAGGGCTGGGCTAGAAGTGAAAGCTTTGAGAGGGATTGGTGTACAGTTCCTGTAGCTAGTAGCCAACCCCTATACTTCTTTTCCCTGAGGTAATTAGAGTAGGAGGGAAATCTCCCAATTCCTGAGAGAACTTTGTTCAGAGGGTGGGCATTACTTTGTGGTTATACACTCAGTTCCAGCAGTGGTGGGTACCTGGAAACCTCTTTATCCTCAGAGTAAAGGCACTGAGAATCATAGCTTAATCGGCTCTACACGTTACATGGATCCTCAATGTTCAAAGTTATCTAGAATACAGTGTAAGCACAAGCTGTGTTCTCTCAAGCTTCCTGGTGTTTGCCCAATGTTTGGCTGGCCTTTCCTGGGCACTGCTGCTCTGAAGGGCCAGCAGCTCTCTCCTGCTGACAGACACACCATTCCTTGTCTTAGGTCAATGAGGATTAAAGACAGGAAGGACTTAGCAATTATAGCCTTAACTGTAAGTATAGAATTAGAAAACTTAAATCACTTAAAAATGATACTTTTGCTGGGAGCAAGTATAAGGGATTAGGGTACAAGAGGCCTAGAAAGTTTTGTTTGCCACAGAGAACAGATAGGGTCACAATTAATCGGAACCAATTCAACAGCACCTAACAATAACATGTTATCATAAGAGTCCTTGGGTGGCACAAACAGTTAAGTGCTCAACAAAGGTTGGCAGTTCAAATCTATTCAGAGGCACCTCAGAAGACAGGCCTGGTGATATGCTTCTAAAAGGTCACAGTCTTGAAAACCGTATGGAACAACAGCTCTACTCTGCACACATGGGTCGCCGTGGGTTAGGATTGACAGAATGGCAATTAACAGCAGCATCTCTTAGAGGGAGAAAGGCCTGGCAGTTGGGTTCTGATAATCAGCTGATAAGAGCCCTGTGATCTGCAACCAATCATGAGGCTGGCACAGGGTCCGGCAGCGTTTCATTCCGTTGTGCATGGGTCACCATGAGGAGTCAGGATCAACTCGGTGATAGTTAACAACAGCATACATGGGGGCTCTTCAAAGAGTTCATGGAGAGTGGAAGTAAAAGAGAATGGGATTGTGAAGGCAGCTTCCTGCGGAGCCTCTGCATTACGTAAGGCCATAGGTAGAATCCTGAACAGCATCCAGAATCTTCAGAGGTGGGAAATTTCCACTTGAAAGGACAAGCAGACCAGCCTGGAGTGGCTAGAAGAACAGAAGATACTTCTTGAAAGAAAGACCGACA
>NW_006408576.1:17573746-17622311 GCF_000296735.1 Chrysochloris asiatica
TTGACCTACACCTATGGATGCAGTAGCTCGAAAGAGAGAACAAATCTTTACAGTGAGGATCATTCCCACCCCCTCCATACACAGTAGACACGAATGGGCAACTGGGACATTGGCTACCCAAAGTGGGGGTGGGGGTGGGGTGGCTACAAAGGCAAGAAATGACTGGCTTACAATCTTTCAAGAAGGAATCTAGATCCAGAGGGCATGGAGGAAGGTAGAATCTCCACTGAGTAGTATCAAATCTGTCTAGGTGGGGCTGATGAAAGGAAATGCAGATAGGTCCCTTGTGATACAATAGTGAATAATTGTTATCAGGACTGATTGTGAGGCTTGGAAAAGTAAAGGTAGACCTTTTGTAGCAAAAGGAGGGGAGTGATTAACTTTGCAGTCTAGGAGTGGAGGTCCCTGGGACCATCAAGGTAGAAGAGTGGAGAGCAGGACCCTATCCAGAGAAGCAGTGACACCAGAGATGAAGGCAGAGATGATGACGTGGAGAGATGGAGCGACTGGGGACTTCAGACTTAGAGAGGGAGAGAGGGACTGTGTGCTGACGACCGGGGGTCAGGCTTGCAGGGTATATACCCTGTGGTTGGTTGCTGATGCATGGAACAGATTGTAACCATGGCAATGAAATGATATATGATAGAATGAATATAAAACTAATGTTATCCCATGTAAACTATCACATAATTCACAATAAAACATTTTTTAAAGAGAGAGAGATAATGGGATTTCTCCAGGAACTTTTTGAAGCCCTCTGGTGTCTTAGAAATAAGTTTCTTTGAAGAAAAAGATAAAGGCATTTGAAAAATATACATGTGACTGGACTTGTGTTTGACACAATGCTGAATGTTACCATTTGCATTCTGGAACGTTTTTGTTTGATTTTCAGGAACCAGATGAAACTGCTCTTCATCTCGCAGTCAGATCTGTGGATCGGACTTCTCTCCACATTGTAGACTTTTTAGTTCAGAACAGGTAGGTGTTCTGCAGTTACAGGGAGGCATTTATTTGTGTTGTATGGCATCACTTTGGAACCCTGGTGTTTATTCCTGTAAATAAAACACTGAACTGCAGGAGCAGTTTGAACTGCAAGGTCAGTGGTTCCAACCTACCAGCCGCTCCTCGGAAACCCTGTGCAGGGCTGCTATGAGTCAGAACTGACTTGACAGCACTTAACAACAACTGTTACTTCAGCTGTGTTGTCAACACTCTCGAGTATTTCTAGTTCTAACATGGTGTGGTGCTGTAGGATCAGCACTGGACTGTGAACCACACAGTTAGCAGTTCAAATCCACCAGCTGCTCCTCAAAAACCTTCTACACGGGGTCGCTATGAGTAGCACTTAACAACTACCACCACCACCATGGAACAGAAAGCTTGCTGCCCCGTGTGGAGTGTTCTAGAGGCTGACCTGTAGGTGACACTTCCATGGCCCAAGCACAGTGCTCCGAGCAGTAGAGATGTGTAAGGGAAGCGAAGGTACATGCTTTAAACACTGGTCAAAGCCAGAGATTACAAAATGGGCTGCATCCATTTAGTTTGGTTTGGAACATTTCTAATTTTGAATTTGGATTTGTCTTTAGAAAGGACTCGCATCCTGCATCTGCAGTTTGCCACAGGCCTCAGCAGCCCCTTGTTTTACTCCTGTGCTTCACTCTTGTGTTACCTGAGTGTGTCTTGACATGCTGACAGTGTTTTGAGGTATTTGTGTGGTGGAGTGCAAGCTGCCGATTAGAAACCACTGAAACTACTCCCAAAGCAATGGGGATTTTTTGTATTTTGTGTCCTCTCCTTCCCTGTTTGTTCTAGGAGGTGAAGTGAAGAAAGTGCCAGAGGTAGAGGAGCTGGGGGCAGGTCAGCTCTGAGGTCTGCAGCTTCCCACGGAGCTGGGAGCTAGCTGGGTGTAGGGTGAAGCTGACCAAATGTCTCTGCCATTTGACGGTCCTGATGCCCATCCAAATCCTAGAGTAGCAGGGACTCAGTGTAAATTCTCAGGAGAAGAGAATGAAAATGCTGATTTCTTTTCTTCCAGAATAGTAAGAAGACATCAGGAATAGAGGAGAGTCAGCAATTGAAGGTCTCTTTGGATTGAAATCTTAACTGGCTTCCTCTAGTCCCTATTTCTCTGTCCAGTCAACACAAGAGCCCACTTCTCTCATCCTCCTTAGAGTAGGATGTGTGGTCATAGTTGTAGGGATTTGTACCTCCTCTGTGAGTCAGATGACTTGTCCTAGGTCCAAGAAGTGCAAGCACTTTTGCATGATACCTCTTATTTTGAAGGAGTCCCTGAGTAACACAAACAGTTAAGCACTAAGCTACTAACTGAAGGGTTGGTAGTTCAAACCCACCCAGAGGCATCTTAGAAGAACATCCTCACAATCTACTTCTGAAAAGTCAGCCATTGAAAACCCCACAGAGCACAATCTATTCTGACACACTCAGGGTCACCATGAGTTGGAGTGGACTCTATAGTGACTGGTTTGTTTTTTTATGGGAAGAATTTTTTTCAGTCTCCAGATTGCCCTGTCACCCTGTTTTCAAAAACACAATCCTAAGGTGAACAAGCACATTAGGGGCTATGGGACCCCAGACTTCAGAAACACAGCTTTCCTCATTCCTGTCCAGTGTCAACAAGACCGAAAATCCTCTCCATCTCCCATCCATCTGTTGGGGCAGGATGGGAGAGTCATGCAGACTTCTAGAGGCCCAGCCTCCAAGGAGGCCTTCAAGCCTTTACAGCACTGCAGCCTCAGGCTGTGGAATCCATGGATGCCGCGCTCTGCTTTCTGCCTTCAAACGAAGTGCCATCGTTTGTTACTTTCTTGACAATCTTGTGCCAAGGTCTCCCATCACAAGAGGTGGGATGGTGCTGTCTCCCCACCTTTAAGGATGCCTTGGAGTAATTCTTTTCATCATTTATTTTTTTATCAATTATTATTGCCAACAGCCTCTTCTGTTCCTAAGCCCCAAGTTTTCTCCCAAGGCAAGCCCTCTGGCCTGTGACTCATTTTTTTTCTCTTTTCTCACCCCCTTTTGTTGGCTAGTGGGAACCTGGATAAACAGACAGGTAAAGGTAGCACCGCCCTGCATTACTGTTGCCTAACTGACAACGCTGAGTGCCTGAAACTCCTGCTCCGGGGGAAGGCTTCCATTGAAATAGGTAAGCTGGTGATCAGGTTTGGGTCTGGTCCTGCAAATGTATGTCTGCCTCCTCTCTGAACCTCCTAACACTGTGGGCTCCTGTCAGAGTGGAACAGAAACCAAACGGCTTCAGAAGAGTAAAGACTGCTTGTACTTTCAAGTTTGTATGAGCAGTGTTCATTGTTGTTTCTTTGACTTCATATGCATTTGCAGGTATTTAATGGTTTATAATGAAAGCAGTTTTTATTATGAGATTGGCACAGGACTAGGGAGTGTCTGTTCTATTGTGCATGAGATTGGTATGAGTCGGTACCAACAGCAACAGTGAAAGTAAAGAACATGCCCTGCAGCTATCAGTGATAATTGAAGTCAGTCTGGACAGCTTTTGGGGAGAATTTGAGTTTCTGCTCATGAATTTATAAACCTTACTTACCGCCACCTACGATTAGATTTACCCTACAACCCTACCCAACTCTTGAGTGTAGGTTTACCTGTGGGCGATAGGATTGGGGCTCTTCTCCTTTCATTGACCTGGTTCTTGTTTGGCCTTCATCTCTCCCCTCTGCCATGGGACCCCGTGCATACAGACAGATATGGGTCGAAACCGACTCGACGGCACTTAACAACAACAACAAGAAGTACTTTGCTTTTAGGGTATCCCATTATTATTTCATGAGGGAAGTACTTTTGAATAAATATTGAACACAAAGAGAAGAGAGTAGCAAAAGAGCACATACCTACTTGAGAACCAAGTTCCTTTTTTCTTTGAATCAATAATCAAACCTAACTGGGACTTATTTAGAAGAAAGTACAAATGTTCAAATTTTTACAGACTTCTTAAAAGAAGATATAAACGTTTAATAAGTTCCCATGTATGTAACTAGATGGACAATAGTTTTGGCTAAGAGATTTGTATTGACCAGCTTTATTCACTTGGCTTATAGTCTAGATATTGATTTTAATTAGTTGACTACTTGAACAATTTTATTTTCTGGATTTGCTCAAGCTTGTAAACTAACTGTAGTATTGTATGTACTCTGTAGTTCTTACCTCCCTATATAATGAGGATAAAAATTTAGGCCTGGCTGGGGCTAACCAACTGTGGGTTTCATTAATTGCACTGAATTTAGTGCTTCTTTACTCTATTTTTTGAATTGCCTGTAGATCTCAGCACTTTGTGTATCTTTGCTGTAATGCTCTTCTTTCCTGGCCTTTGACTTTCAGCTAATGAATCAGGAGAGACACCACTGGACATTGCCAAGCGCCTCAAACATGAGCACTGTGAGGAGCTGGTGAGTCTCCACACGGGCAGGGTAAGGGGCTGGGGAGTGTCACTAAGCAGACTGTAGTGTCCAGATAGATTAGCTAAGAACTGGGCCTTCTTGGAGATGGTATATTGGGCTAGTCTGTATAGAAGTGGTGACCACCCCCACCTTGTGGTGAGAATTGGAACATATGCCAGTGTGTGTTGGTTGGACATGTTGGTTCTGGCATTGGCATTGTTGGGACAACTGGAGCAGAGTCACAGAGGTCTGACACAGCTTGGCTGGTAGCCCATTACTGGACAACCCTTTCTTTCTTTGTCCTCCAAAGCAATTGAGTTGCTCTGTACATTTTCTTTTCCTGTTCTGGAAGAAGAGGCCATATAAATAGTTGAAAGAGCTTCTGGGAGCTGGGTTTGCAGTGGGCTCCCACCACTGTGATCTGGAAGTCTGTCAGACTGTTTTCTGGTTTGTAAAATGGAGTTTGTTTTACCAGATTGCAGGGTGGTTGTGAGAATTATTGTTGAACCCTGTAAAGCAGTTGGCACCTAGTAAGCTCACAGTACATAGAATTATTATGTGCAATATAACTATGGGAAGCGCAGGTGGTGCTGTAGGATATAGGGTAAGCACTGGACTGCTAACTGCACGATTGGCAGTTCAAACCCACCAGCTACACCTTGGGGGGAAAGATGCGGCTTTCTACTCCCATAACGATTTACAGTCTCCAAAACCCTATACAGGATCATAATTAGTTGGAACCAATTCAACCAATTACCTATCTGTCCAGATACTGTATTGTTAATTTTATATCTATTAACTCACTTAATGGCAGATAACTATCTTATAAGGTGATGTGTACTATTATCCCCATTTTACAAGTGTGGGGAAGCAAGCACAGAAAAGTTAACTTACCCAAGTTTATAAAGCTACAATGTGGCTATGGGGAGAATTAAGCCCTACTGTCTTAAGACATCCGTTGTATGTAATGAATTAACTTCTCTCATATATATCTCGAACGTATATGAGAAAAGTTCCTTGGGAGGATTAAAAATATAATTGATAAAATCATCTTCTACAGCACTTAATTCTCTCCAGTTGTTTGAGAAAGGCCGAGTTAACAGTTGGTGAAAACAGTCATTCCTCTAGTAGTATTTTAATACCTTCAGGAGCTCTGGTAGCGTAATGGTTATGAATCAGGCTGCGAACTGCAAGGTCAGCAGTTCGAAACTACCAGCTGTTCCATGGGAGAAAGATGAGGCTTTCTGCTCCCATAAAGATTTACAGCTTCGGAAACCCTGTGCCAGGGTAGCTATGAATTGGAACCGACTCCATGGCACTTAATAGCATCAGCAGGAGTTGGTTCAATGGTTTCAACATGAGGGCAAATCTTCATAACATTAAAGGGAAGTAGGAGTTACCTGTCTGTTAGAGAGTAGTTCTGATGAATCTTGGTAATCCTGTGACTGTTCTGTGCCTTCCGAGCCAATTCCCTGCCCTTGTGCACTGCCCTGTCTGCTCTCTGTTTCATGTGCCTGAGTACAGGAGCAGCCTCACTGACAACCCCTTTATTCTTCTCAGCTCACTCAAGCCTTATCCGGAAGGTTTAATTCTCATGTTCACGTGGAATACGAATGGCGATTGCTCCATGAAGATCTGGATGAGAGTGACGATGATGTGGATGAGAAATTGCAGGTTTGTGCCAGACTGCAGAATTTGAAAAGGCCTTTGATAAGCTTCATTCAGAGCATTGTGTATCCTAGCCTATAATTACGGCAGAAAGCTGTTTTGTAGAAAAGGGAGGTGCGGTTCACTTTGTATTTTCATTCGTCTCAGTAGGTTTTGTTCATACCCTTTCCATTACTACCTCCTGTCTCTCAGCTTCTACACACATTCATTTAAAGGGATGATTAATTTTATAATTATAGGCAGCTGCTTACTTTTTTATGTGAAGGGAGGACCCCTGATTATAGTGGTTCCTTGGAGAAAGCTCATTCACTGTGGAAAAAAGTTACAAAGAGCTGGCCTTTTTCCCCAGTGTTGTAGCTTGTGTTCACCTGGCTAATGGTGTGTGCACCTGTGTCATCTTACAAACTTCAACTGAAATCAGTGAATGACCCTAGCAGCACAATCTCCATCCTGTATCTAATGAGGAAATTGATTTGACCGAAGTGAAGCGACTAATCAGAGATAGACTTGGGCCTAGAATTGGGTGTCTTTGCCTCCTTCCTGATCACAGCATACTCAATTGAAGCCACACATATCAGAGCTGAGGTTTAAACTCAAGCATATTGATTCCAAAGCCCAAACTCATACCTACTACCTGTTCCATCTCCTTTTTAGCAGACAGAGTATGACTAGATATGCCTGAAAGATGTTCCATGTTGAAATTAGTGGGAAATGCCATGTGAAACACATTAAGTGGTTTCAGTATTTTTATTCTAAAATTAAATTTTTAAAAGTTTATGCAGGATTTATGAAGGCTTTTAATATTGAGGATGCCTGGTGATGTATATGGCATGTCCAAACCTTATTGGACTATTAAAGTTCTTTATTTATTGAACACTTATGAACAGTTGCACGTAATGTTTCTTGGAATATAAACTTAGAATTGAGCTGCGTTGGATACACAGACAGTGTCAGTGTAAGAACTGCTTAATTACATGTGTAAAGCCTGTTGCCACTGAGTCAGTTTCAACTCATAGCAACCCTGTAGGATAGAGAGAACTTCCCCATGGCGTTTCCAAGACTATAATCTTTCCGGGAGCAGATGATCATCTGTCAAGCACTAGGTGGGTTTGAACCATTAGCTTTTTGGTTAGCAGCTGAGCATTTAACCATGGAACCACTAGAGCTCCTTCAATTAAAGCTGATGTTAGTAAGCTCATACTTAAAGGATCAGATTTTGTAAATATTTTAGGTGTGTGGACTTAAAACAGCCCAGTTTTTGTTGCATCTCCTCAACTCTGACTAGGCATGGCTGTGTTTGAAGAAAACTTTATTTACAAAAACAGGTGGCAGCTACAGTTCAAATGTTAAGTTTGTCATTGAAGTTTGTAGGTGATTTGCAGGAATCTCCAAAGTTCCAGTTCATATGGGAGGAAGAGTGATTTCATCTGAAGTTGCCATGTCCCTGATGGGGATAGCAGCTGGGTGACCAGAGCCAGCTATACTATTACATGATCTAAGAAAGCATACTTATGAGGAGGAAGTGCGGAGCTAGGTTGAGATCAGTGTTGCTAAGAAGATGAAACAATTTTATTTTAAAATCCTTCAGAGAAAGAAGAACTTGTAAATCTGAGTGTGTGTGTTGCATGATGTAATCAAGATGCATGTCAAAAGTGAGTTTTAAAATCTTGCAGCTCTCCTGCAACACTTATGAATGCACAGTGGTATAACTGTGTAACTAGAAATTATCTACATGAGGCTTTACCACTACAATGAAAGTTATAACCAACTCACACACCTCTGATCCAACATTCCTTCAACAGCCTAGTCCCAATCGGCGAGAAGATCGGCCTGTCAGTTTCTATCAGCTGGGATCTAACCAGCTTCAGTCTAATACTGCGTGTTTGGCCAGAGATGCTGCAAACCTTGCCAAGGACAAGCAGAGGGGTTTTGTGCCTAGCATCTTGCAGAATGAGACGTATGGAGCCATCCTGAGCGGCAGCCCACCATCCAGCCAGCCTGCACCCTCTAGCACCACCAGTGCCCCCCCACTCCCGCCACGGAATGTTGGCAAAGGTACTAAACTGCTGTTAGGAGTTCCCTGCGAATGTCTAAAGGGTTTGGTTTTGTTTTCACTTTGTGAAGTTTGTGGTTGCTCTGCCCCCAACTAGATGACAGTAGTAGGATGTTTCTCTTTCTTTTGGGATCTTTTTGTTAGTTCCTCCTTGCTTCTCAAAGAAATTCCATGAGCCTTAAAATACCAAATAATGGTCAAGTATCTTGATTTTAGAGGTGTTACATCCACATGATTTATGTAATACAAGGTCTCTCCACCAGAACAGGCGCTGTCTGAAGGGGGGAAGCACCTGTTATGAAACGGTCCTGTGAGATATTTTCTGTGGACGTCCTTTCTGTTCCTTTTCTCTGTAACTTTCTCCACTTCCCACCCTCCCTTTGTGTTTAATCTCTCCTTTGTTAATTCTCCCCGGTTTGCACTCTCTGTCAGCTCATGGTACTTGAATTTATTTCTTACCTTTGTAAGGATAAGCACCGGACTGCTAACCATAACGTCTTTGAACCCACCAACTGCTCCTTAGAAACCCCATACAGGGTCACTGTGAGTCAGAACTGACTAGACAGCACTTAGCAACAACAGGATCCCCACAAAATCAAGGATAAAAAGATAGTCAAATAGTGTTCAGTCTAGTTAGAAAAGTACAAAATCATTTCTGTGGGTACTACTAATACCTTCAGTGCACAAAGTTGATATATTACAGCGTAGAAAGTTTGGCTCAACAAGTGATTTTTTGTTTGTTTTTATATAAAAGGAAACTTCAGTTGCCAACAGTTGAGTAATTTTCCCAACACTAAAAGTCAGCTGGCCACTAAGCTCTTTGAATGTAGGTTCAATGAGTGACTGACTCAACTCTTCACTCGGAAGTAACTATCAGGGCCGCCAGTGATGGTCCAGTGGCCTCCAGAGAGTTTCCCATTGAAGAATGAAATGGTGTGTTGTGAGGGAAGGTGTACAGAAGGTACCCAGGTGCTGTGGCTGCTCTGAGCTGCTAATTTCAGTGGAGTCTACATCAGAAAAGAAGTACCCAGATGTGTTTACTTAGTAGCTAGTATCCTGGGAAGGATGTAGTGTAGGGGAGAGTGAGTGGCTAGAAGACCTGATTTGAAGAGCTCAGTAGACTGGCTGTGTGTAGTTGCTCTGGGTTTGTGCACTCAGCAGTGTTGCTGGATGCACTGCAGACCCTCCCATATAGTTCTGCCGCCATCACTCAGACAGGCCCAGGGACGTGTTGCTGAATCTGCTGTCAGGATCACTGAGTCTTACCCTCCGGAGCAAACCCATTGTATAAGAGGCACTACACTAGGCAGGCTCCCGAAACAAACAAGCTCCTCTCACCTTGTCCCATCCCTTCCACACTACCCAGCCAACGTGATCCCCATGCCCTAGACAGTGCCCCACAAACTCAGCTTAGATGAGGAGTCCCTGAACAATGACAGAAGCTACAATTCACACAGCCTCCCTCTCTTACCTGTGACCCCTCACCAGGTAGCATGGAGGGGCCCAGGGCAGGGCAGTCAAGTTGTGGTTGCTTCCTTCTGCCCTCCTTCCACATCCCTTGTACATGTTTTCATTTTGTAGTCCCAGATTTAAAAGTCCCTTTAGTGGCTGTTACTGACTGTATGTGTCATGTGAGGAAAGATTTTATTTACTCAATTGGATTGTAGTAAAGAAATAGTAGCTTCTTCATCTTTATTTCTGGCTTTCCTAGTCTTAGAATTAGATGGTTTTGTTTCTTTTTGACATTTTTCTCTATAGCTTCATTTCTGCTTTGGATGAAGCACCTGCTATTCACTCCTGTAGGTGTCCCCTTGTTCTCCGTCTACTCCACATTGGGTCTAAGATGGAATTCCCACAAAACAGAGAGTGTCGCAGAGGGGAACGGGGCAGACTTGTTAACCGCAGGGCAGTGCAAAGGCTTTTGGAGCATGTGACGTGTCCCTGGAGGGTGTGGTTCATGTTCATTCCCAGGCCCTCCTTGTATGGACCATGCCCAGCCCAGCCCAGGGGCTCACCAGACTCTGTGCCCCTGAGTTGACGTCACTCCGTGAGGAAGATTTGTGAGCCAGAGGAAAAGCGGTGGCGAGAAATGCCATCACCTTCTTTGGGGGCCACCTGGTCTGACTATATTTGCAAGATATTTGTAGAGAGGGTCTAACCTTACTGCCTTTGATTTACACCTTCCTCTCCACCCACTCTGAGAACAGGATGCTTGCCTTTGAATGGCAGCTACTCTCAAGCTCGTGGAGAATAACTCCATAGAAGGATAGAGATGAGCTGAAGTTCCATAAGTCCCAGTTGCAAGCAATATTTGCATTTGAGAAATGAAATTAGGAATTTAAAAAAAAATTCTGCATTAATGTCAAGAAAGGTAGCTGGGAATTTTTTTTCTGGTTTGGTATATATATCAGAATCTATCTTCCCAGATATACAAGACGAATGAAAAAAAAAATTCACCCATATATTTGCTCTCTCTGTGCTGTTCTAGAAGGGTCATGCTATCCATTTTGTAAGGGAGAGGGTCAATAATACAGTATTCTGTTTCTGTTTTTGTTGTGTGCATGTGCGTGTGCATGTGTGTGCTTGGGTATAGTTCAGACAGCCTCCTCGGCTAGCACCCTGTGGAAGACAAACTCTGTAAGTGTGGACGGTGTAAGCAGGCAGCGATCTTCGTCAGATCCGCCAGCTGTCCATCCACCGCTGCCCCCTCTTCGCGTGACATCTACCAGTACGTTTTTTTGTGTTTTTTTTTTTTTCCTTTTTCCTTTCTTGCCAGTGGGCTTTAGATCTGGATGGCAGGGGGGTGCTGTCAGCAGCCAGCGCTGCAGAGCCACTCACTGCGCCAGCAGCACACACAGGGGCCTTGCACGGTGCTGCCAATTACCGCTCTTCCATGGGGCCTGCATGGCTCTGCTCAGCCACAAACTCCTATCTGTATCCAGCTCCGGAGATGGCTCACCACGCGCTTCCTCTGTCCTCCAAAGCATTCTAGCAACAATTTCTCCTCTCACATATTAGTCTGTGGCATCAGTTTTCTGTAGCCATTTGGTGGTTTTCAATATATTTCTTCAATGTCAACATGTGGTTGGAAGTCACCAAAAATTAGGAGAGGGGACGTTGTAAGAAGAGGCCACCATGCAGAGCTAGTGAGGTTGATCTTGCACCAGATCAGTAAGGTTGCCCTGTCTTTCCTGCTCTACATCAGCTGCACGATGAAGCAGTCGTTCCCGAGTCTCTGAGGGCATTTAGAATAAGTGCTAGGCCAAGGTGTTTGAGAACACACACTGACTTCATTCAAATAAATTTAAAAGTCCAGCACAAGCTCCAGGAAGTACCATTGTGTATTAACTGGCCCTTACAGTCATGTCAGTACCTTGCTTCCCTGGGATGATAACAGAGCTTCAGACAGTGTGTGAAGGGGAGACGGGTCTCCAGAGGTGGGAGGTGAGCATCTGAAGATGTAAAATAGTCACACAGCTAGCACACTAGGAGCCCTCACAGTAGCTTTCCATACTGCAGCAGACTGCCACTTTAGCCAGGAAAATAGGGTCATGTTAGATACTTAAAGAGTTTGCTAGAGAGGTTGGGAGGAAAAGATGCCTGGGTTCAAGATCTAGCTCTGTTTCTCACTATATAACCTTAGAATCATGTGGAATCACATCACCTCTTTAAGCCTTAGCTTCATCATCTGTCAAATGTAAAGAACAATAAAACTCTTCCTCTGGCTCTCCTCATAAATTGTGAAGCCTTATGCAAAACTAGCTCACTGTTTTTCCTCGGATCTGGCCACATTCAACAGCCTGGAGAAGTAGATAGGACACCGTACCCTATTGGTCAGCTGAGGGAAAAGAAAAGTTTTGTCCCAAGTAGACACAGTTAATTCCCCAGGGGGCAGAAACAATGTTAGCTTCAAATTCTAGCGGAGAAAAATACATAAAAACCAGTAGAAAACTTTCAATCATAGTTTTAGGCTTGCCGGCTTCCTTATTAGTTTGGAAAGGACTTTCTCCACCATACCCACTGTTTTCTGAAAATCAGTGAAACAGTTGGGGGTTTTCTCTGTAGGAAATGTCAGTAGACAAAAGGAAGATCATATCTGAAAAATCTCAGGTGAGAAGTCTCAGAGGTAGAAAGCCTTGAAGTCTGACCCTCTGTGTTTCTCTTTCTCTCTACAGATTCCCTGACTCCCACACCACCCCCTCCAGTAGCTAAGACACCCAGTGTGATAGAAGCTTTGAACCAGCAGATCAAGCCAGCCCAGCCTGGGATCCCACAGTGCAAATCCACACCCCCACCTCTGCCACCCCAGCCACCAAGCCGCCTCCCACAGAAGAAGCCAATTCCTGGGTAACCCTTCCTCTCTACTGTCCATCGACTGAGGGCCTGCTACAAGCTGCCTTGCTTGCTGCTCACATTAAAGGAATTTCCAAAGTGCCAGTGGCCCCAGTTTAACTCATCTGCATTTGAAATCTTCAGTGTTTCTGCTGTAACATGTGAGACTAAGAGTTACATACCGAATTCATCAGGGATCAAGGGTCATAAAATTAATTCATCAAGGAAGTTTTTCATTGTTAAAAATGCTTACATACATATTTTATACCGACAGAATGCACACGGAGGCCCTCTGCAGTGTGGGGCCTCTCTCTCCTTCACAAGCACAATTGTTGTTGTTGTTGTTAGGTGCCATTGAGTCAGTACCCACTCATAGCGACCCTATGCATAGCATAACGAAACATTGCCCGATCATGGGCCAACCTCACTGTTGTTGCCACACTTCATAAGCACAATACAACCAGCAAAATCGGTACGTTAAAACTGATGCATTACTACCATTTACCTAATCCTCCGATTCTAATCCAAGCTTTGCTACTTGTCCAAATAATGACCTTTACAGCAAAAGGATACAATTCATTGCTCTTAATCTGCATCTTTATAGTGGAAATGATGTATAGAAACCAAGCTATAGATGCTAGGTTTGCTTGTTGCTATTGGAATGTCACTGCTCCCAGGCCCTCTAGTGGTTGGAACTGGGGAATACACATACAGTGCATGCATTGCTGTTAGGCGCCATTGAGTCAGTACTGACTCATAGAGAGACCCTTGTGCACAACAGAACGAAACATTGCCCAGTCCTGGGCCAACCTCACAATTGTTGCCATGCTTGAGCCCATTGATGCTGCCACTTTGCCAATCCATCTTGCTGGGGGTCTTCTCATTTTCTCTGACCCTCCACCTTACCAAACATGATATCCTTCTCCAGTGACTGGTCCCTCCTGACAATAAGTCCAAGTATGAGAGACGAAGTTTGGCCATCTTGGCCTCCAAGGAACACTCTGGCTGCACTTCTTTCAACACAGATCTGTTGGTTCTTCTGGCAGCCTGTGGCACTTTCAGTATTCTCCTCCAACACCATAACTCAAAAGCATCAGTTCTTCTACAGTCTTCCATGTGCTCATTTGTCTTTTTATTTCTACATACATCTGTATGTATGCAACTGTGCAACTATGAATTCACACTGATAATCACCAATTTTACACCAACTAGAACAATTAAAATTGGAGATATTAGTGTGGGTCTAGTAATAAATAGGATCACTAATGGTGCTGTAGGATAAGCACTGGACTGCTAACTACCAGGCAGGAAGTTCAAGTGCACCAGCCATTCTACATGAGAAAGATGAGGCCTTCTGCTCCATAAAGACTTACAGTGTCAGAAACTGTGTGTTGTGAAGTGCTGTCGAGTCAGTTCTAACTCATAGCAACCCTTATAGGGATTCTGAGGAGCAACTGGTAGGTTTGAGCTGCCCGCCTTGTGGTCCAAAGTTCAGTGCTGATCTTACAGTGCCACACAGGTTGCTGTGAGTCAGAACCAACTCGATGGCACCCAACAACAACAACAGTAACAAATCAAGGAGCTCTGATGGTATAACTGCTGCTGATGAAAGACTGGCAGTTTGAACCCACCGGTCACTCCTGGGGAGAAAGACCTGGCGATCTACGTTCATAAAGGGTACAAACTGGGAAGCTCTATGGGCAAGTCCTCCTCTGTCACTTTGAGTTGAAATCAACTTAACAGCACCTAGCAGTAACAAACCACTCAAAATTTACTGGTATATGTTTACAGACTCTATTAGGGATTTGAATAGGTGCCATAGGGATAGCTTGTTTGAGCTCTACTCTCTGGGGCCTTAGCTGAAAAGACTCAAAAGCTAGGGGTGAGTCAATGCAGGAAGTGACTTGTCCACTCAGAGGGCTAGTATCCCCTTCACTCTGCTTGTCTGGTGGTTGTGATGGTTGATTGTGGTGGTCTCTCCATAGGACTTGGGCTTCCTCACATCATGGTGGGTGGGTCCAAGAGTAAATCCCAAAAACTAGGCCTGGTCCTGAAACTGCACAGCATCACCGCCATCCTATGTTGTTGGTCAAGCAGTGACAGAGCCCTGATTCAGGCTGGGGGGCGGGGGGGGGCGCAGGGTCTGGAGAGTGGCACAGTGTAGTCATAGACTCCACATCTCAATGGGAAGAGTATCAGAAAACTTAGGACATTGTTGTAAAATCACCACAACAATCTAGCGCCGGAGGAATTCCCTCTTTTCTGTATTTCTCATTTTCTTCTCTAATGAGAAATCTGGCTTTCTCATTTTCTTACTTGATCAATACCCTTTATGAAACCAAATCTCCCATCTCTTCCTCCATCTCCTCCTCTTTGACAAAAGCCTTCCTTTCCCTACCTGAGTTCTAGTCCTATTCCAGGACTCCCGTTTGGACGCCCTCTTCCCCTTGCTCTGCCTCTGACCCCCTGAGTATAAGTCTATTTTCATCTATGTTACCGGATAGATGAGAGGCCCTTTAAGATAGAAACTGCATTCTGCAATTCTGAGAAATGTCACTGACCTTTTATAATGCCTTAACTTCTCCCTGTTTTTCTGTTCTCTCTTTACATGTAATTCTTCTCAGTCAGATGTCAGATCCCCTTGCCCTTTCTTCTAAATGTAGCATCTTTTTACTAGGGTGCTCAAACTGCTGTAACAGACCAGCCTAGATCTCAGTAGTTTAGCATACAGAAGTTTAGTGTGCATGTTCTTGATTGCGCAGAGTTCTAAGGACTGACTCAGAGACCCAGACCCCCTGTACCTCTGTCTTCACCATCTTTATCCGCTGGGTCTAGGGTTACTTCCGAAAGGAGAGCTTGTGGGGAGGACATGCCGCACGCTTCACCTCATTGTCCTGCCATTGAATCAATTCTGACTCATAGTGGCCCCAAGTGTTTCAGAATAGAACTGCTGGTGGCATAGTGAGTTCCACATTGGGCTGGTAACCACACAGTCAGCAGTTCAAATCCATCAGCTTCTTTGCAGGAGAAAGAGGAGGCTTTCTGCTTCTATAAAGATGTATAGCTCTGGAAACCCTCCATAGGGTTACTGTGAGTCAGAATCTGTTCAATGACAGTGGGTTTGGCCTTGGTTTTTGGTTGGATGTGATGAATGGCAGCGTATCAGGCCTTCTTTCCACTGCACTGCTAAGTGGATTTAACCTACCAACCTTTTGGGTCAGTAGCAGAGAGCAAATAATTTGTGCTGCCTGCAGAGCTACCTGGAGGCCAAACCAAAAATCCAAACCCACTGCTGTCAAGTCAGTTCCGACTCATAACAACCCTGTTGGGCAGAGTGGAAGTGCTCCCAAAGATTTCTGAGTCTGTGGCTCATTACGGAAGCAAACATCATTTCCCACTGGAGCAACTGGTGTGTTTAAACTGCCAACCTTGCAGTTAACAGCCTGGTGCTTAATACACTGTGCCACCAGGGCTCCTGACCTGGAAATGCAGCCAGGGGACTGAACAACTGCTTCCCTGAAACAGCTCTGCTCTTTCCTAGCTGTGTTGTTATTGTTAAATGTTGCCAAGTCAATTTCACCTCACAGCGATCTTGTCTAGGCCTTCTGAGGAGTGGCTGGTGGGTTTGAACCGCCGACCTTGCTATTGAAACTAACCTTACGGGGCCTTATCCTGCACACCAGGACTCCTACTAGCTATGTGACCATGGTAAAATTGTCATCTCTCTCAGCCTCATCATCTGTAAAATGTGGTGGTGGTGGTGTGCCGTGGAATTGGTTCCGACTCATAGCAACCCTGTAAAGAGTTTCTGAGGCTGTAAGTCTTTGTGGGAGCAAAAAGCCTCATCTTTCTCCCATGGAACCGCTGGTAGTTTCGAACTACTGACCTTTAGATTAGCAGCCCAACTTGTAACCACTACGCTACCAGAGCTGCTCTTGTAAAATGTTGTTGTTGTTAAGTGCCATCGAGTCAGTTCCGACCCATAGCAACACTGTATAGGGTTTCCAAGGAGCAACTGGTGAGCTTGAACTGCTGACCTTGCAGTTCAAATGGCTTTGCAGTCTGGCGCATTAACCCACAGTGCCACACCAGGACTCCTATAAAATGTAGATAGTGTTAAATTAACTCTTCACCAGGCCCACCTCATAGATATTGGCGCTTTGCACAAATTAGTCATTCACAATCTTCCCTTGGATCTGACCGTGCATTTTCATGAGCAGCTAGCCTTCTTAGCCACTTTTTAGTTTCCATTTGTGCTTTAGCTTTTTGTTTTTTATTTACTTTCCAGGAGATATTTTTCACTTTTATCTTTTTTTTTATTTATTGGGTTTTTCATATCTGCTGTCATAATGATTTTCAAGTACCATTTCTAGTTCTCTGTTAAGCGTTTGTATAGTATTTTTTCCTAAAATTAATATATTTGTTGTTGTTGTTGAGAATTGACACAGCAGAACATACACCAAACCAACAGTTCCTACATGTTCAACTGAGTGACGTTGATGACATTCTTCAAGTCCTGCAATTGCTCTCACCCTCCTTCTGTTGTCCCTTTGAGCCCATCCAGATAGCTCTGAAAAAGCAGACTTTTTGTTACTATTAAGTTATTGTTCACTTTTAAAATGATTTCAGGAGATATTTTTGATTTACAGATTTAAAGATTATCTCAGGGTTTGTCTTCCCTCCATGACAGTCAAGAGTCCATGAGAATTTGAAATTCTATTCTGCATTTCCCCCCTTTTAATCTATGGAATCTTTGATAAAAATGTTCATTAATGGTAGCCAGCACCATCCAGTTCTGCTAACCTCATGGCCAAAGAGACAATTGTTCATGGAGGCAATTAACATGCATTCCTTATCCTCCTCCTTTTCCTGACTCTCCTCCGTCTTCTGTTGCTACAGGTGAATGGAGACCAATTGTGTGTCTTCTTAGTCTTATCTCTCTGAGAATGTATGTTAAGGAATGTTAACGATGTTTTTGTGGGGATTTGCTTTGTTTTGTTTTTGTCTTTCTGCACAATTAGTCTCTTTCATGCTGCTTTTTTCCTTGTTTGGACCTTGTTGTAGTGGAAGCTTTCCCTACAAATCTATTTCATGCCTCTATGCTCCTGTCTCAGGTGGGGTATTATGCTCATGGACCAACTGCACCCTCATGTGCAGAGCTGCCAAAATGGTCTTCACTGTCAGGTGAACTGACTGGGCTGTTTCATTGGGCTCCTAGAATTTCATAAAGCTCAATCTTCTAGTCTCTTGTCTGAAAGTTGAAAGTTTTCTGGGAGTAAAGAAGTAAAGGTAAACTGTAACTTAGTCCCTGTGTTTTTAAGCTGCCCCAAGAATTGCACTTGGCATTCCCAGTCCAGTTTCTTTGTCTCTGTAAATGGAAGCCTTTGTCTTCAGTGGTATTGATGTAGAGCGGTTGCTAGGCTATTCAAGGACTCCAAAAATCCTTAAGCAGATTTTTGACTGACATCTCTGTTTTGGGCCTCTCATCTCCTGCTTCCAGAGGTTCTTGAGCCTTTTGGGATCTCTACAGGACAAATCGTAGGACTTCTAAACTTTCTTCTCTGCCTGCATAGTATTCTCTTTCCTCAGCCCAACTAGGATGATTACAGTTAATCCTTCTATTTTCAGCTTCCAAGTTTTGTTTTCTTTTCCAGCTGTTTGGGTTTAAACATTAAAAAATTATTTTCTTTGGGAGGAAGTGGAAGTAAATGTATTTCAATCTGCCATTTTAACCAGAAGACTCCAGAACATTTTTTAATGCAGTCTTGCAAGGTTTCTTTGTAAAACATAGCCTATACACATGTGTTTTCTTACTATTCTTGAACAGTGTATATGAAATACAGATGGCTTCAAAAAATTTGTGGGGAAAATGGAATGAAAAGATAATGGAATTTTGCCACGATCTTTTGAAGCCTCCTTGTATAATCAATTTTCAAGTTAGACTACAAATGTGCTCACAAGTGCCACTGAGAATTACTTGCTTCTACGTGAAATGGCCAGAACTTCTGGGCTGGTGCTGTGGGATCAGCACTGGACTGCAAACCACAAGGTTGGCAGTTCAAACCCACTAGCTGCTCCTCGAAAACCCTATACAGGGTCACTATGAGTTGGAACCAACTAGATAGCAGCAACAACAATATGAAATGGCCATAGGCTGTGCTTTTCTTAGTTTTTGCATTAGCATCTATGTCTTCTATTAGCTTTCTTCACTCTTCCCTTAATAACTCCCTTCTGATTTGCTCTTTCAAGCTATGGTTCTTTAAGGGACCAACTCATATGCTGAAGTTTTGGATGAGAACCAGTTGGCCCTCAGCAGTCATCAGATGGAAGCTCCAAGAATAGCAGGTGTTGGTGTGAGGTCTTGGAAACCATCTGGTGCTCTGAGGCCTCTTGTGCCACTTCTCTTATTCTCAGAAGAGTTCTAGCTAGAAGTTGCTTATGCGTTTCTTCACTAGTGTGGTCTTAACCAGGTTTAGATCAGACTGAAAGGAAAGGGGACTCTCCAACCCTGTCCATCACTTAGCCCCAGTTGTGAGCCTTGCTCTGTCTGGTCCATTAAGGTCCACCAAGGAACTTGGCTCCTCACAGATTACCTGTCACTTCTCTTCAGAATTGACAGAACTGTTGTTAACACGTTTCACAGATAAAAACGCCAACTCAGAAACTCGTTTATCCATACCTACCAAATAGCTAGTTCTGAGAACCAGCCCCCATAGTTGTGCTTCCATCGTCTGGCTTTGGTACACCCTGAGCCAGGAGGCTCACAGGTAGAGGTGGAGCCTGTGATCAGCCACCTAGGCTACAGGCAGCAGGCACATGATGGCCTTACTGGTGGGGCTCATACAGGACCAGGCAGTGTCCTCAGGACCCCAAAGTCAGGAGTCAACTCTGCCCATGGACACATGAAGAGACCAAGGCTCAGTGTGAGGAAGGGACTCAGCAGATTGGAGGCAGAGCCCAGGGCTAGTTTCTAGTCCCACAGCTAGACAAGCAGCGTCAGGTCCACGTGGACCAAGCTGTTTCAGGAAGAGCTCGGGATTTAGGACGTAACATTCTTCTTAGGGCTTCTCACGATCCTTTTTATAAAAGTGAAGTGGTTGAATTAGAATTGATGAAATTTGCTCACACATCTCTGACTTGGATACAGGTGGTCCTCTAGAAAAGAAGGTGAGGATGAAGCTGGTAGCATGCCCGTTAGGCTTCAGGTGTCAGTAAATGTATTTTTTCCCTTTTTGTAGGACTGACAAGTCGACCCCACTGATCAGCAAAGGTCAGCCGAGAGGACCTGGTAATTATTTCATTTAAAATTTTATTTAAAAAATAACTTTACATTATTTCTGCTTAGTCTGTGGGTAAAGAGGGTGATATTTCCAGCCAGGGGACTCAGCATGTTTCTGGGCCCAGCCTGAGAACACAGCAACATACATAAATACAATGACATCACAATGTCTCGGAGAAAACAGAGAATTTCATCTTACATGAAGAAACAAGACAGAGTGCCTCAAACAAATGACCAAAAATAGAGAGTCAGGAAATATTGTACCTGAAATGGTATCAGAACTACTTGGTAAAGAATTTAAAAGAATAATATTTAGGTACTTTCACCAGACTGGGAGAAAGATCAAGGAAAGCAAGGAGAACACAGAAAAAAACTTTTAGAAGAATTCAGGAAAACACTACAAGAACAAACTAATAAGATAAATGAAAAATTGGAAACCATACAAAAACAACAGTTAGAAAACCAGAAGATTAATACTAGGAATTGAGAAATAAATAATACATGAAAAGGGCAAAGAAGCAGTACTGAACCAACAGAAGGCTGAATTACTGAGTTTGAGGACAAATCTTTCAATATTCATCTGCCAGTGGGACATTCAGAAAAAAGAATGGAAAAATTCAAAGAAAGCCTAAGATTTATGTGGAACATAATCAAGAGGAATAACACATGTGAGATTGGAATTCTAGAACAGGAAGAGACAAAAAAAGAAAAAATTTTCTAAGAATTGTTAGACTTCCCTAACTTCATGAAAGATAAAAAGATAGTCATCCAAGAAGTTAAACTATAAATAGAATAGACTCCAAAAGAAAATCACCAAAACTTACCCTAACCAAAAATTTCAAAACCAAAGACAAGGGAAAAATCCTGAGAGCAGCTCAGGAAAAATGAAAAGTTATCTGTAAAGGAGAACTAATAAGACTAAGCTTTGATTTCTCAGTAGAAACCATGCAGGTAAGAAGACAGTGTGATGCTATATATAAAACTCTGAAAGAAAACAGAGGGAATAGAAGCAAATACTGTTTAATGATGATGCACGGAGATTGTAATCATTGCAATAAAACAATGAGTGTAAAACCGATGTTCTCCCATGTAAATATCACTCAATTCACAATAAAAACTTAATGGCTGCCATTATCTTAAAATTCCATTCCTCCCCCCCCCCCTATTAATTGTTGTTGATGTCTCATGGTTATGATTTATGGAGCATATTGTAAACTTGGTTCGTTTTGTCCCTAAAAGCTATGGATCTCTGTGGAACAGAATCTCTGGGCCCTCTGTCCAATACTGTGGCCATGCAACCACCAGCACCCATGCCCCGGAAGTCGCAGATAGTAAGTAGCACAGATCTTGACAGGTTCCTCCCAGTTCTTCCCCTTTACCCTTGTCAGGAGGGTATAGGTTTATTCACCATGGACTGAAATCAGAGAAAGCATGTTTCTCCCACTGGTTGTGGTTGTGGGGAAGGGGCTTCTACGTAGTTGTTTGGATCTGGGTGGGACATGCCAGATACCATCAGCTCACCAACATGGTCATCTAATCATTGCTCCCTGGACACACCCACCCCACATATGAGCCCAAACCCTGAAGCTTCATTTATATCTCTGTGCCCACATAAGACTGCTGAGATTTCCTTTTACTTTCTTTCCTGATTCATCCTTTTCCCTAGAAGTTTAGCTGGCGTCTGAGCCACACTGATGTGCCGCCCCTTGACTTCCTGTAGGTTTTCCAGGCCTTAGAAGTAAGGTGTTCAAGCCTTTTGCCATAATAACATTTGACTTCTCTCTTTTGACTCAGACAAAGTCAAAACCCAAACGGGTCAAAGCCCTTTATAACTGTGTGGCTGACAACCCTGACGAGCTGACTTTCTCTGAGGGAGATGTGATCGTTGTGGACGGGGAAGAAGATCAAGAGTGGTGGGTGAGTTTGGGTTGGGTCCCCGTGCCTACCTGGTCTGAGAGATGTGTTCACAATGTAGTACTGAGAGTACTGCTTTCCTGCCGTGCTGACTCCTGCCTGACCCTTAATGGCCACCACAGTGTCTCCTTCTCCATTTATATCCACTTTTCAGTGAGCCAGATCTTTCTTTCCATGTCGTGTTTGATTCCTCCCTCCTTGGGGTAGGTAGGCCGCTTGGGCTGCAGTTTTCAGAGCACATTGGTGGGGTCTAAAATGAGGCTCCTTACTACCCTTACCCCAGGGCTGGTTTAGTGGAATGAGAAGAGAAAGAGGGCTGACCTAGAGGCAGAATCCTCGAGTATCCGTCTAGGTTCTGAAAGTTGCCATGGGTTGGTGCTGTAGTGGAGCATGGAATTTCAAGCCTGATCATCTTAACCCAGACGCTGCCATTTCCAGGCTGTGACCTTGGGCAAGTTGTTCTTCTCTTTAGTCCTTGGCTGTGTCATCTATAAATAAGAGGCAGCCCACAGCATCTCTATAAAGATTGCGTGGACTCAGATGTACAGGAAGTACTACTAAAAGTAGCTGCTGAGGAGAGTAGAATTAAATAACTTGTATAGTGAAAAATACAGAAAGGCATAAAGAAAATAAATGCTGTTCATGATCTCAAAAACCCCACTCCAACCCTCCTGCCCCCCCCACCAAAAAAAATTTGTGTTAGTGATACTCTTTTAGAATTTTATTTGACTACAGATTTTACATTGTTGAACTCATACTCAGTATATAATTTACCCACAATGGAAATAAATGGATTTATTGAAAATGTCCATAAATGCTTGATTATATTTTTTAAAGGGCAAGTCACACCATTGCCACTTTCTGTGACTGTGCAGTTCACAAACTTTTCTAGAACTCAATTGCTTCATCCATTAATAAAAAAAACAAAGCTAAGTGGAGAGTGGTGGTGATAATGAAAGCTGTCCACCTGCCTCCCATGACTTAATTATGTTGGCTGGTCCAAATATCCTTTGGTGCAAACATCTTAAGACATCTCTGAGAAGAGACCCTTCCATATTGTAGGCATGTAGTATTTGAAAAATGAATTGAAAGGAAAAAAATGGTTGCTATGTTTTACCTAAAGTATTCTCAGAATAGATTCTTCTGAACAAAATTTTCTTTTTAACCAAATGCTGCAATGCCCTTTGAAGTTTACAACATTTAGGATTTTTATAACCCAACCTTTTATTCATTTCAGATTGGCCACATTGATGGAGATCCCAGTCGCAAAGGAGCATTTCCTGTATCATTTGTGCACTTTATTGCTGACTAAATTGCTACTGAACAAAAACATTCACTTTCAACAGTTATTTATATTCCTGTTTTATTACTGGTACCAAAATTCATGCCAGACCACCAGTTTCATGAACTATATTGTACTGTAGCCCACTTCCTTTATTGCCATTTTTCTGTTTTGAAACATCAAAGGCAATTTTTATATATAAATGAATTGTTTTTATGATTTGTGTTACTCATGAGATGTTGCTAAGCTTTTGTTAGGAACAACTGAATTTCCTAAAAGGTGAACTGGACAGTTAATTTATCTGCATAATCAAGACCCTGAATCCACAGATTCAGCTAAACCTAAAAATGTTTAAATCGAAGATTAGAAATAAATTGTCCCTACTTTTCTTGGCCTGATTCTGGAGTCATTGAACTTAAGAGCAATTACTAGTTTAGGTAGCCAGTAAACTGTCGCTTCAGAAGTCTGTAACCCAGGCCTGGATTTTCTAGAGATAATGCCATCGGTTCACCTTTAAAGGACCTGTATTCCTTTGAAACCACCCAATGTTTAAAGCAACTTGGAAATTTACACATTAGTGTTGTACTTTATAGCTCTAATCTGTGAGATTGCAATTATTATATTCTGCATGTGTGTATAACCTGTTATTGTGAACAGCCATATTCAACAAAACTGCTGATGGTTTAGTACAACATATGGTCATCGCAGTTAACTCAGTTCCAGGAAGAAGTTATCTAAAAACTGCATTTCCTGAATTTGGTTAAAAACTAAGGATGATGGATTGCAAAAACAGTTCTTTAAACTTTATATGCTTTAGGTGTTTTGGAATTTGCCTTCTTGATTCTCTAATTGCACAGAGAGCAACTGTACACAAGCTGACTGTGCAGACCATGCTGTTAACACATCCTAACTGCTGTTTCCTATTGAGTGTACCACTGCCTTCCCTTTCTAACACCTGAGAATGTTTACTTAACTTAATGTCTTGTACTTATATATCAGCAGAAATGGTAGTTACACTGTCTTGAAATTTAACCTGTCCATTTGTTTGTAATCAAGAGCATATCAGAAATCTGTAGGTCCCCAGTAATAAAATACTCTTAAGTATTCCAATTTTAATATTAAGCTCATCCTATCATTCTTAAAGTACTGGGGAGAAATTAGGTTGTATATGATAAAACAAAAATTCATTAGTTTAATGAACTTGACTGTCATACCTCTATTTAGTAATTGTATGATTGAGATTCATATGAATATTGGGGATTTTGGCACTTTCTAAAAATGGACATACCATGCCCACTTGGATTTTTACCAAAACTAAAGGAAAACTAAAGTATAGGCTTGGAAAGTGAAGCAACAATGCTACTACTGCATTTGTTATTGAAGTGCCATTTGATTGAAGCAGCCTGTCTTTATCATGCAAGACTCTCTCATAGGGTAGACTTCATTTGCTTTTTAAATTGCATTGAGTATTTTGTTATTAGAATAAAGAATACAGAACAAACTGGAATGTTATATGGTGTTATATGGCAGTTTTGCCCTTTGCCTTTCAGAGTTCCGGGTAAAAATGTATTAGATCTGTAATTACAGTCTTTTTTTTTTTTAAAGCACTACATCTATTTTCACTAATTGTTAATTCCCATTGTTTTAATAATTTCATTTAGTTTAATTCCTAGATTTAACAAAGTAAATAGATGTATTTTGCACAGTGCACTTCTTCTGTATATTTTTACACAATCTTCCAGCATCTGTATCAGCCTTTTGACCACCTGGTGCCAGCTACATAAGGAATTAAAGTTGATTCCTATCAACATTTGACTCCATTCATGCTAATCTATCAGGTTCACTGGTACATGAATATCTAGGAAATATTTTTCCAGTCTATAATTTGGTGGTGCTATTGTGCAGTAATTATTATTATTCTTTCCAGAAGAGAAATTATATATTAACTTCCCTGCTAATATCCTTTCCTAGGTATATGCTCTTTGCAAATTTAACACACACACGTATCACACACACACACACACACACACACACATCCCACACATACATTTAAAAAAAAAAACCAGAAAAACATTGTAGATATCTATTTATATTTAAAATTTACGTTTAATGAACTTCAGCTGCAAGATTCTGGCATCTTTTATGCCATTTCCATCAGATCTGACTTTAAGGGACTATGACTCAGAAATATGTGCACAGACTAACAGTTACTGTATTACTGTTAACAGTGGGTAGCATGATACGCAGCTTGTAATGCTATTTGAGATGTATGATATTCAGTTCATTCACTTGATTATTTTGGTCTAGTTGCAGCGCAACTGTATATATTGTATAACCTAAATCAATTCTTATTTTCATTGTCCTTAAATGCAGTGATTTATAATTAGAGCATGGTTAGTAGTTTACTCTCCTTGTTAACTAGTCATTTGACTGGGAAAAAATAAAACACTTTTAAATGGACACAATTTAATGGGTTTTTTTTAAATCTTTATAAAGTGTTATGTATTAAGATTGTCCTTCTTAAATACAATAAGGAGCTTGGAGAGCACAGAGATTAAGTACTTAGCTACTAACCCAAAGGTCAGTGGTTCAACTCTACCAGTGACTTCTGGGGAGAAAGATGTGGCAGACTGCTTCTTTAAAGATTGTTGTTGTTGTTAGGTGCCATCGAGTCGGTACTGACTCATAGCAACCTTATGCACAACAGGATGAAGCACTGCCCAGTTCTCGGCCAACCTCACAATTGTGCCACGGTTGAGCCCATTGATGCTACCACTTTGCCAATCCATCTCACTGGGGGTCTCCCTCTTTTTCTCTAACCCGCCACCTTACCAAACCTGATATCGTTCTCCAGTGACTGGTCCCTCCTCACAGTATGTCCGAAGTATGAAACATGAAATTTGGCCATCCTGGCCTCCAAGAAGCACTCTGGTTAGACTTCTTCCAACACAGATCTGTTGGTTCTTTTGGCAGCCCATGACACTTTAAATATTCTCCTCCAACACCATAACTAAAGGCATCAATTCTTCTACAGTCTTCCTTATTCACTATCAGCCTTGGAAACCCCATGTGGGAATTCTATTCTGTCCTATAGGGTCGTTATGAGCCAGAATCAACTTTTAGCATGAAGATAATCTCTGAAGGAGCCCTAGTGGCACAGTGAGGTTAGCATTGGACTGCCAACCTACCAGCAACACCCTGGGAGAAAGATGAAGCTGTCTGCTTCCATAAAGATATACAGTCTCTGGGAAGCCCTATGGAGTGGTTCTACCCTGCCCTCTAGGGCCACGAGGAGTCTTTAGACCCAGTGACAGTGGTTTTAACTCTGAGATAAAAATTGTGGCTTTACACATTATTTTGATAACACACTTTAAAATTTTTATTTCTTCTGTCAAGTTGGCTATCTCTGTTCCAAAACAGCATGAACTCCAGTTCCCAGTCTGAATTTTTTGACTGATTACAGCTCTAAACACAGTTCAGTGCTCAACTACTAGCTACAAGATTGCTGATTCAAACCCACCTAAAGGCAACTCAGAAGGCAGGCCTAGTGAGCTGCTTCCTAACAGCTTGAAAACTGTGGAGTTCTGCTCTGCACACATGAGATCACTACAAGTCAGAATCCATTCAGCAATAACTCAGAACAGAGCACCAAGTCAGAATGCTGCGTCAATGGGAAGCTGGCTACAGAGCAGATGGCATGCAACCTTTCTCCAGACATGTTCTAAATATTTATGATCCACTGAGTGGACTTTTATTACACTTCGGTGGTAAGCTTATTTCCATATAAAAGTGACAAGGTTTCTTTTTTCAATTCCAGAAAATAACTTCATTGAGCATTAACTCACTGTTTTAGAAGACACACTTTAATACTTAAAAAATGACCAATATTTTATACATTGCATTTTCTTCAGAAAATCCAGAACAAGGAGTCACTTGCACTAGTACCCACACTATTAACATTGCAGTCTGAAAGAGGAAGTATTTAGCAAATTAACTTTCAAATGAAGTTGACTTGCACTTGATTGCAGAATTCATGATTTCTCAGATGTTAACACTGAGTCAAAAGCCGTGGATAAAACTTTACAAATTGCTTGTGCTTGTTCCTACATGAAAAATAACAGAACAATATTCATAAATCTCCCTCCTGAGTTTACCATGACAACCAGCAAGGGAACAATCTGGCTCTCAAACCCCACTCCTATACTCCACATCAACAGTTTAAGAAGGCCCACTACACATGCCTATCTTGGTTAGCAGAACACATACCATGCTGTCCCCTTGAAACCCACTTGATGCTGTAGCATGTAAGAAGGATTATCACTGCACCCATAAAGACAACAATATACAAATGAGGAGGGGTCACCTGGCTCAGAGGAGCACTCACTTTCCCTCATCTGTTTTATATTTACCCTGAACTTTTAAATACAGACACGAGTGCTGCTACAGGGCCTAATACTATTTTATTGTTATTATTATGCCAAGTATTATATATATAATGGATAATATCTTAACAGTCTTAAAAAAGACTGGAAATGGAGTCTCTGGATTTTGCTACTTTATTGGATGAAGAATAAGAAAGTAACCAAGGTAAGTTAAAAATCTCACCAGGCTGCTGCACTGATAAACCCACAGGCTGTATTCTTCATTACTTGCATCAGTTGTCTTCAGCGCCAGTAAACTTTTTCCTGCCCCCAGGCCATCATCATAACACACCATCCGGATGATTAAGTACAGAGCATGTCTGTGTAAAACATCCTGCAGAAATCAGTGAAAACCAGAAAGGTTATAACTACGTTAAATGCAGAGTCCTGGTGTGGCACTGTAGGGTAAGCACTAGACTGCTAACTGCAAGGTCAGTAGCACAAACCCAAACGCTGCTCCTCTGAAATCCTATATAGGGTCACTATGAGTTAGAAATGACTCAACGGCACTTAATAATCTTAAAGGTTCTTATAACACGTTTTCCTGTGAGGCTTTAAGATAGTATATCTACATTTGCCACAAAATATATGGGGGGGCATCAAAAAGTTCATGATAAAATAGAATTAAAAGATAGGAATTTTTCCAGGAACTTTATGAAGTTTCTATTTATAGGTTTTTCTCCCAAAGAGACATTCTAGTATGCTCAGTTATTAGACATTTTGTCTTTAGGACCAAACTTTTAAATTCTAAAAATATGAGAGTACAGTGATCTAAACTCACTCTCCCATTCTCTATGCTGAACTTCCAAGCTGGCAGATACTCTGTCCAGTCCTAAGTTGAAAACACATTAGGAGCCATCAATGGGGATGTTAGCATGGCCCTTACCTGCATAGCAGATTCGAAAAGGAGCCCCTGTTCATCCTAAGAAACTAGTCATGTTTAACATGAGCTGCCAGGGATGTTTACAGACCCAACCACTCTGCAAACAGGAGCTTTTATAGGCATGAACTCCCTAATGCCTGTCGTTGTCAAGTGTTGTTGAGTCAGTTCCAACTCATAGTGACCCTGTGCAGGGTTTCCAAGGAGCAGCTGGTGGGTTTGAACTGCAGACCTTACAGTTTGAAGTCCAGTGCTGATCCTTCCATGCCATACCAGGAGTGCTCCCTAATGCCTAGTACACATTTTTTTCCTTAATAAGTTATATACTTACATATTGATCTGATGTTGAGACTTTTATACCATACTTGGAAACTCCCATAATAAATTCCTCCTCCAGCGGGACAAAAGGCAACTTTCCATCTTGCTTTAAAATAAAAATAAATGACATTATATGATATACATTGAAAATTATGCATGACCTTAAGTCTGATTAATTACCTTTAGTGCCCGGCTACCAGAAACCAAACCCTGTAAAGAGTGCAGGATATTGAAGTTTTCACCCCACTTTTTTTCTTTCAGTTCATAAATTAGAGCAAAATTCAAATCCATTTACTTAACATGTATTGTTCTATCCCTTTCTCTTGAGGTTAACCCTAATTACAAACATGCATTTTACAGATTCTAGTGAGGCTCAATATTAGGAAAATTCAGGTCTTTATTTAGACTTTAAAATACTCAAATGTTATAGCAGTGCCAGCCCATGAAAGATAAGCAGACACAGCCACAGAATCATTCACTTCATAGCCATTTTACATTCTGTCCAGGTCTTAGGTACGTCGGGTTACCTCTAGCCCCAGTTTGGTATGCAAACACTGCTTGATGAATAATTACTTGGCTCTCAAAAATATTCATCAGTAATCTGACCTATTCAGAAGCAAATAGAAAGTAATACATCTCTTGGTTTCCATGGAAAATTACCGAATTTTATCTCCCAAATTAAAATATTGGAGCATGGTGGCTCCACAAGGCCCGAGGTTCAAGCCCACCAGCCGCTCCATGGGAGAAAGATGAGGCTTTCTGCTCCCTGCAAGAGGAACTGACTTGATAGCATGGAACAACAACAAATTAACATACTGCTTAATTTGTCCTTTCTTAAGGTATTTCTGGAAATCAGTAGCTGTTCCACATTACGTTTTGTGGAGCCACGTGTCTATATTAAAGACATTACAGTAAATAAGCTATATACTTAATTCATAAAGTAACTGCTTGTCAATCATTTCCCACAGTTGATTTAAAACAATTCCATGAATCAAAAGATAGACAAAAGTAATGTCTTATAAAGAACCCTATTGTCTGTGTTGGAATTTTAACAAGTCAGATTCTATGGTGATATGATAAATTTGGAGTACTAGTATAGCACTGTGGGTTAATGTGCTGGACTGCAAAGTGGTTAGACTGCAAGGTCGGTAGTTCAAGCTCACCAGCTGCTCCTCAGAAACCCTATACAGGGTCACTATGGGTCGGTACCAACTCGACAGCACTTAATAACAACAAATGATAAATTTAGCAGCCCTTATAAGCTGAAATAGTGTTAGTGTACTTTTGAGGTAAGCATTATTTATAATCTTTCAGTACAATTTTTCTTAGATTTACTGTTCCTTATAGAATTACTTTATATTCTACACTAAACATTGATGCTAATTATAGTATACACTGACGAAGACTGCCTTGTTAAATGACAAACTATACTCATTAATTTTCCTCAGAATTAATTTCCTTTATTTTCATGAGGGAAGGAAACATCTTCCATGACCCCTTCTCCATAATTTAAGAGAGCTTACATTCTTAACAGTAAATAAACTTCAAGACCAGATGAAGGAATCTACCCAACACAGTACTATCTTTTTGTTAATGATTATTATACAATTTCATCTTTTGTCAGACTCCTTTAAAAGAAATACCGATGGTATGTAATCAGTAACCACCAAGACCTCGTTTGAACAAGGAGCTCAGACAACTCCATTAAAAACTAAAAAAAGTACTGTTTGAAGGAAGGAACAGTGGTCTCTCTGCTCCTACGCAAATCAGTTTCCAAGGCACCTATATGACACTTAGAACTACAATGCTCAGCAAACTTTATAAGAGGAATACAAGTCCTGGAGCCTTCTTCAGGGTAAGACATAGAGAAAATTGCCATCCAGTGGACCTAGAATCGTCAACATCTTTCTCCCATAAATTTCTACTGAGAAATTCTTTCTGCCATAAATTTGCTACCAAGAATCGAATAACCAGAGGCTTTAAGTGGAATTTATTTATATCTTTATTTTTACCTGTGCAACATCTATATAATTTATCAGGTCTAGTGGTCCTTCCAGACTCTTTCCCTCAGAGAGTTTCAGTTTCTCAATGGCACCAACATATTTTATTCGAAATTCTGCACAGGTATCTGAATTATTGTTGCTCTGTCCTAAAGTTAAAAGAAACACTGTGATAGGAAGACTTCAACAGAAATACTTGCATTATATTCCCTTCATCAGTCTCTCCTCATGTAAGAAGCACACTGTTATCATTAGAACTTAACCTTTAATAAAAATTTTAAAAACAGAAAAATTTTTGATGTAATGGAATGACCTTAAAATGTCACCAACCCTTCCTCAAGTGATTCATAATATGCTAGATGTATACACATCTCAACAGGAATAAATTAAATATTATCCTTCATTTTAGAGTAGACAGGAAAAAGAAACTGTCAACTGGATAATGATTCAGTACCTTTCCAATGCTTAATGATACTTAATTTTTTTCTTGTTGTTTCCTCTCTTTTAAATTTTTTTCCTGATTCAGGAAGCCTGGTCTTCCTCTACTATTCTGTTAGGAAAAAACCCAACTATATTTAAAAAATAATGTATTTTAAAAAATAATTCTACATAGCTGTCCCTTACAGATAGTACCAGGTTTAAGAACTGTGTACATGCTATAAAAATTGAAGTGATTATAGATATATAACAACATGAATAAAAATTTAAAGTCTTAGACAATAAATGTCCCAACCCCTTTCCATACCTGAACTTTTAGTGGAATCTGTATCGAGGCTGGCCACAGTACTGGATCGTGAAAGCCCCCCAAGGCTAGAATCTACAGACTGAGGAACAAAAAACAAAAAAAAACTCAATTTAACAAAGAGACTATCTTCAGTCCTCTACCAAACACATTCAAATTATTTTTTTTATTATAAATTGACACATAAAAAATCAAATCAGTAATTCAAACAGATCAACCAAGGGAAATTTTTCTAAAGATAAGCTTCAAAAATGAGATAATCCAAACAATTTTGCCCATAAACAACACTGAATTTTTTTTAAATTAGATAAATCAAAAACATTATCTCCTTACAATATATTTAAGTTTTGTGTGAAAATCTATGCCTTGCTTTCTCATTATTTCCACCTAACACAAAATGAATCCTGTGCAGGAAGCAGGGCTAAAAGTATTATCCTCATTGTAGAAATGAGGAAACAGACTCAGAGAGGTTAAGTGATTTATCCAAAGTCAAATCAAGTAAATGCCTCATATCTCAAATGTAGGTCTCCTAATGCCTGATGCTTCTGCAATTTTTCTGACTAGTGTCTGGCACATAGAAGTTATACACAGGCGAACTGGCAGACCAGACAAAACTATTCATGTGAATTTCAATAGGAAATCAACAAAATTATAAACGTAGTTCAAAAATGAATGTTAAAACACACCTAGTTTGAAGATATCAGGCGGTCTGCCCATGGTTAGTATCCTCTATGCAGTATCAGTTAGAAGAAACAAAAGTCTCACTGCTTTATGAGTCCATTCCAAATTCCATTTCCCCTACCTTGCTCTTAGTACTGATTTCACTACTTTGGGAACTGCTACTACTGTGTCGTTTTTTGCCTTTCCGAAACATTTTTCACCATAGCTTGATCCAAAGAAGCACCACTGGAAAAACAAATGTTGGTTAAAATTACATCAAGAAAAGCAACTCTAAATCACATTAGGTATAAAAAGAATAAAAATGATTCACTCCTTCAAGTTCCATGAGCATATATGTTTTTTTGTACTTAACAACATACTTTCCCTTGACCATAAAACTTGGATACTAGTTTTTTTCATTCTTGCTTTTTAAATTACAAAAAGCAAAACCAATAAACCAAAAGGGCAAAAATCTACCTATGAGTATGAAAAGCATTTCATGTAGAGGTTATACATTATCATCTAGTTTATGAAATATTTATGTCCTTTATTTTCTTTTAATCAATTTGAGATTTTAGCAAAATATGTGACACAGTAACCAGTTTGCCAACCAAAATATTGGGATTGTTACTGTCTTATTTTCACATTCTGTAATCTGTATGGCTCAGAACAGAAGACAGAGCTCCTCTCAGTTATGTGTATTTTTCTTACAGTCCTGAAATACCTTAAAGTAAAAATGGCATGAGAATATTCCCATGACACCTCTTCACTGCAATAAGGCAAGGTAAGGAGGTGACGTTGTTTCCCAAAGCCAATTTTACATCTTCTTTAAAAATGAGTATTTAATGCCTTGTTGTTGTTATGTGCCATGAAGTCGATTCCGACTCATAGCAGCCCTGTATAGGGTTTCCGAGGCTGTAAATCTTTCCGGGAACAGAAAGCCTCATCTTTTTCCCGCAGAACAGCTGGAAACATTCATAAGCTTTATCTCTGTCCATTTCATAGAATCTAATATATTTTACTTGTTAAATGCCATTGAGTCAGTTCCGACTCACAGCGACCCAGGGTTTCCGAGGAGCGGGTGGGTTTGAACCACCAATCTTATGGTTAGCAGCCCCGTGCTTATATGGCAGCGCAACATATACTTTTCTTAGAAAACTATTATTAATTAACATGCACAATATTTCATAGTTCAAAATACTTCCAAATTTATTTTCTCATCTATCCTAACAGTACCCCTGTGACACAGACATTTAATCCACAGATATTATTTACGTTTCTATCTATCATGTGCTTCTATGCTAGAGGCTCTAAGGCCCTACTCTCAAGGGGCCTATGTTGTTGTTATTATGTGCCGTTGAGTCAGTTCTGACTCACAGCGACCCTATATGTATAGGGTCTCCAGGGAGCAACTAGTGGGTTTGAACCACCAACCTTGTGGTTAACAGTCTAGTGCTGATCCTATAACACCACACCAGGACTCCAAGTGGCCTATAAAAGTAGGTTATAATCAGCATTTTATAGATGAGGGAACCGTGACCCATCTTTCAAGATAATTTATGAATAAGATAACCTAACAAATTTTACCAGAAATTGAATTCCACAAAGAGAACCAGGAAATCAGGTTACTATGGTTTTAAACTACACTGTTTTATTATCTTCACAAGTTCCAGACAGCAGTCTACAGATAGCTCCCTTTCATTCTGACAACTTTTTTGGGAAAACCAATGGACCTGATGAAGGAAAAGGAACGAGTGAATCATGAAACAGTCAATTAATACCCTTTGTAGTGCAGTGAACTACTTCACATAGCTCTTGTAGACTTTCTAACGACCACCAAATGACTTTTTCTGATGGCAAAGCGAAAGAAAGTAGGGGAAGAAGCTGATTGAGTCTATGATTCATTTGTGAATAGTGGTTAACCAGGCTAATTGTAATTGCTCAATTTTACCATCCAGCTACCTATAAAACGAATCATCTCAGAAGTAGACACAGAGGATCTCACTACCATGAAAAATGAAGAGCCAGGAGTAGAACTCATCCTTTAGACCTCAAGATCCCTGTGCACTGAACCTTCTCGACTCAGGGACAGGAAGCTCTGACCTTAAAGGTGTGGCAGAGGGGCTGCAACAACAGAACCAAGAACCAGAGCACAAGACAGAGCAGTGGGCTTCCCAGCCTAAGAAAGCAAAACTGAGTGATTCTGGGCAGGAGGCTTGCTTACAGCGTGGAGGCCTCCAGGTGTTGAACTGGGGGAGTGAGTTTTGTTGACCCAAGGAGCTAGAGCCAAGTGCTTTCAGGTAGAGGCTTAGGGTGCAGTGGTGTGACCTATGGGCCTTTATTAGCAGCATTAAAAGAGCTTTGTAAACTGCCCAGGCAGAGGCCTGCTTGCCTGCACTGCTGAGGAGGCTGTCCTGACTGGAAGAACTGTGCCCTGAATATTTTCTGATGCCGAATCATAACCTGTTAGTTTCCCTAATAAACCCCCTAACGGTGAGTATAGTCTGAGTTCTGTGTGGCCGCTGCAATAAATGAGCAAACCCAACTGAATTGAGAGTGACATGAGAGGGAAGGCTTGGGCCTCCCCTCTCACCCCATCTCTGTTCCAATTAAATACTGTTCAAATACTCCCAATGTATTTGAAGGTCCTGGTGTGGCACTATAGGATCAGCACTGGACCGCAAGGTCAGTTTGAACCACAAAGTCAGCAGTTCAAACTCATCAGCCGCTCCTTGGAAACTATGCAGGGTCACTATGAGTCAGAACTGACTCAACAGCACAAAATAACAACAACAGCACTCTAAGTCCAAGGAGTCCTGGTAGTATAGTGAGTTATGAACCACAAGGTCAGCAGTTCGAAAGATGAGGCTTTCTGTGTCCTTAAGAGTTACAGTCTTAGAAACCCTATACAGCATTGCTATGAGTCAGGACTCCACGGCAAACAGCCACCACCACCGCTCTGTCCACTTACTAGGTATCTGACCTTCTTTTATTAGCCTCATCACTCAATTTATTTCTACTTTGAGATGTAGAAAAAAAACATTCATTCATTCATTCATTCCTGATTAGTCAATGAGCTAGAGAAACATCAGTGAAAAAGACAAAGCCCCTGATCTCATGAAACTTATATTTTTAGAGTTAAGAGATCAACAAATATGAGAAATATAACACACAGTTATATCAAAGTATCGCTACAAAATTATAGAAACTTTCATTACACAAAAAATATGAAAATGTGAAGCTATTGCTTCTTGACATAGCCTCCATCTAGGTCTATCCATTTCTAGAGATAGTGTTCCCATCACTTTATTCTTCCCTGGAAAATTCTGGGCTCTTAGATTTACAATATGTCAAAATGACAATGTTGGTAATCTCCAGGGACTCAAATCATGTTCCTTTTAAGTATTTTTAGGTAAAAAAAAGTCTGAAGGGCAAGATCAGGGCTGTTGGGTGGGTGTGGTAAGGTTTCCCAATGAAATTCTAGTAGAACATGCCCTTGCTACCCTCAAATAATGAATTAATACATTGTTGTTATTGTTGGATGCCATCGAGTTAGTACCAACTCATAGCAACCCTATGTACAACAGAACGAAACACTGTCCCATCCTGGGTAAACGTCACAATTGTTGCCATGCTTGAGCCCATTAATGCTGCCACTTTGCCAATCCATCTCGCTGGGGTCTTCCTCTTTTTCTCTGACCCTCCACCTTACTAAACATGCTATTCTTCTCCAGCAACTGGTCCCTCCTGACAATATGCCCAAAATATGAGAGACGAAGTTTGGCCATCTTGGCCTCCAAGGAACACTCTGGCTGCACTTCTTCCAAAATGGATGTTTGTTCTTTTGCAGCCCATGGCACTATCAATATTCTCCTCCAACACCATAAATCAAAAGCATCAATTCTTATACAATTTTCCTTATACACTGTCCAGCTTTCGCATGCATATGAGGCTATTGAAAATATTACAGCTTGGGTCAAGTGTACCTTAGTCCTCAAGCTGACATCTTTGCTCTTCAACACTTTAGAGATGGAAAAAATGTCAACACAATTTTTCTGACCTTTTTCTCACCAATACTGTTTCAATTTTCTTAATAAAACTTCTTAATGTAAGCACTGTATACTTTGACAGAATCTATCACTATTAACCCTTTGTTGTTGTTGTTAGATGCCCTCGAGTTGGTTCTGATTCATACGCACAACTAAGCACTGCTCAGTCCTGTGCCATGTTTACAACTGTTATGTTTAAGGCCACTGTGTCAATCCATCTGGTTGTAGGTCTTCCTCTTTTTCACTGACCCTCCACTTTACCAAACATGATGTCCTTTTCCAGGGACTGGTCCTCCTAACAACATGTACAGAGTACAAGAGATGAAGTTCTTGCCATTCTTGCTTCTAAGAAGAATTTAAGCTGTACTTCTTTCAAGACAGATTGATTGTTCTTCTGGCAGTACTTTCAACAATCTTCACTAACACAATTCAAATGCATTGATTCTTCCACCATTTTCCTTATTCATTATCCAATTTTCATAAACATATGAGGCAACTGAAACACCATGGCTTGGATGAGGTGCACCCTAGCCCTCAAAATGATATCTTTGCTCTTCAACACTCCAAAGAAGTGCCTGGCAGCAGATGTGCCCAAAGCAGATGTGCCCAAAGCAGTACTTCATTAGATTTTTTTTTTTTTTTTTAATTTTTATTGTGAATTGAGAGAAGGTTTACAGACAAGATCATCAGTTTTATTTACATTCAACAAATCATACAATGTTTCATCTCAATGATTACAATCTCCTCCATGCAACAACAGCTATCCTGCTTACTCCCTGTGGCTATTTCTATTCCACCCTCCTTCCTATCCCTTCTCAATTTTGCCCTTAAGAAAATGTTGCCTTTTTGACTTTGAATGATTGACCATTCCATGGTGAGCATATCCCCATAGTGCTGTTATCCCCTGCTATTTATCTGATTTCTTGATTGCTGTTGCCATAAGCACTGATTGTGGATCCAAGCACAATGAAATCTTTGACAACTTCAATCTTTTCTCCATTTATCACGATTGTGAGGATTTTTATTTTCTTAACATTGGGGTGCAATCCATTATGAATGGCTGAAGACTCGAATCTTCATAAATATTTCAAGTCCTCTTCACTTCCAGCAAGCAAGGTTGTATCATCTGCACATTGCAGGTTGTTAATGTGTCTTCCTCCAATCCTGATACCACATTTTCCTTTATATAATACAGCTTCTTAGATTATTTGTTCAGCATACAGACTGAATAAATATAGCGAAAGAATTCAACCCTAGAGCACACCTTTCCTGATTTAAAACTACTCAGTATCCCCTTGTTCTCGTCAAAGGATTGCCTCTTGGTCTACGTACAGGTTCTTCATGAGCACAATTTAAGTGTTCTGGAATACCCATTCTTCACAATGTTATCCATAGTTTGTTATGATCAATATAGCTAAATGCCTTTGCATCATTATAAAGCACAAGTACACATCTTACTGGTATTTTCTGCTTTTAGCCAAGATTCACCTGATGTCAGCAATTCCATGTACTCTTCTGAATCCAGCTTGAACTTCAGGCAACTCCCTGTTTATGTACTGCTGCAATCATTTCTTAGTTATCTTTAGCAAAATTTTACCTGCATGTGATATTAAGATCACCCCTTTGGAATTCCAAAACACAGTCACCATAACTTTCTGAGCTTACTTCTCTGGCTTAAAATAAAATGGCACAGCAGATCCCAACAGAAGCCAATGTTCTGATTGCATCTCTTTCTGAAGGCACTCTAGTCAGACTAAGGGAAGTGTATTACTGAGAGAACCTATCTGCAGCCATTCACTGATCACAAAACTATATTGTTTGGAATAAACCCATGCATTTATGAACTAGAAACCTAATAGCAATGCTCTTTAACTTATCCTCATATTATTAGGAACCAGTGATTGCTATAAGAATAACTAAAACAAGCTAAGGTGATATACAAATGACTGGAGAAAGGGTATTTTAGATAGAGTGGGGAGAAAACGCTCTCAAGGAATCAGAGTTATGAAGACTGAATGAAGTGAGGGCAGCCATAAGTAGATGGGGAGGAAAAGCATTTCGGGTAGAGGGCACAGCAAGTATAAAGGTCTTGTGGGAACAAGCTTGATGCCAGGACCAGGACAAGGTAAATACAGCTAGAACAGGACTAAGTGGGAGACTAACAAAGGAGGAGAAAGATACCCAGGGGCCAGATCACAAGTGGCCTGATTGATGGTGGTGGTTCCAACTCATAGTGACCCCGTACAAAGTTTCCACAACAAAAGCTTGGGTTTAACAGCTGGAGGTTTTTAAGCAGTCAAATGCATGATCAGATTTCTGGTTTTAAAAGATGACTCTGCCAAATGGAAGGAGAACTAACTGTATAGGGTAAGAATAAAAAGAGACTATTATGGGTAAGTTGTTGCAAATGATAGCCTTATCTTCACTTTCCAATAAAAGAGAAAAGGCAGGCAACTCTTACTCCAAAATTGCCCCCTAAAGGGTTAATAACCCAAAAGAATAAAGATGTTAGTAGTCTCTAATGTGTTAAAACATTGGTTTAACATATTTCAGCACATTATATAAACATTGCATGTTGTTCTTGTTAAGTTCCAACCCAAAGCAACCCTGTTTAGGGTTTCCCAGGAGCAACTGGTGAGCTTGAACCACCGACCTTGAAGTTCAAACCGACTTTGCAGTCCAGTGCATTAACCCACAGTGCCACACAAGGACTCCATAAGTATTGTATGTATCACAATTTAAAATATGATTTAAAAAATAAAATTTGGTACACTTTTTAGCGGAATAAGTGCCATGGGCTGCCAAAAGAACCAACAGAACCAATTTGGAAGAAGTGCAGCCAAAGTGTTCCTTGGCGGCCAGGATGGCCAAACTTTGTCTCTCATACTTTGAACATATTATATTGTCAGGAGTAACCAGTCACTGAAGAAGGATATCATGGTTGGTAAGGTGGAGGGTCAGAGAAAAAGAGGAAGACCCCCAATGAGATGGATTAGCTAAGTGGCAGCATGGATGGACTCAAGCACGGCAACAGTAGTGAGGTTGGCCCAGGATTGGGCAGTGTTTTGTTCTGCTGTGCAAAAGGTAACTATGGGTCAGTACCGACTCAATGGCACCTAACAACAACAACAAAAGCACCTCCTCAAACCCCTAGGATGATTTGAAAACTCCTATCCTATAATCTGGAGTCCTGGTGTGGCACTGTGGGTTAATGCGCCAGACTGCAAAGCCATTTGAACTGTAAAGTCGGTGGTTCAAGCTCACCAGTCGCTTCTGGGAAACCCTATATAGGATTGCTACGGGTCAGAACTGGCTCAACAGCACTTAACAACACCACAAATCCTATAATTTGGGAGTCCTGGTGTGGTGATAAGTACTAGACTCTTAACCCCAAGGTTGGCAGTTTAAACCCACCAGATGCCCCTTGGAAACCCTACACAGGGTCACTATGAGTCAGAATTCACTCAATGGCACTTAACAACAACAATACCCTATAATATGGAGTCCTGGTCTGCCATTGTAGGATCAGCACTGGACTGCTAACCTCAAGGTGGGTGGTTTGATCCCTCCAGCTGTTCCTTGGAATCCCTATACAGTGTTGCTATGAAATGGAACTTGACGGCACTTAACAACCACCACCACCCTATAATTTATGGAGTCCTGGTGGCATAGAAGGTTACAGGTTGGGCTAGTAAGCGCAGGGCTGGAGGTTTGAGAGATTTACAGTTTCAGATTATCCAGGGTTGCTATGAGTCAAATGGCACACAACAACCCTGTAACAATGCCTTCACAACTCCTTAAGGCTTTCTTTTCATCAATCATGGAGCTTAAAAAGGAAAAGCAATTACTAGTGGTTACGAATCGGACTGTGAACCTCAAGGTCAGCAGTTCGAAACTACCAGCTGCTCTGCGGGAGAAAAATGAGGCTTTCTACTCCCGTAAAGATTTACAGCCTCGGAAACCCTGTTCAGGGTCACTATGGGTCGGAACCGACTTGACGGCACTTAACAACAACAAAAGCCTTTGATGTCTGCCATATTTTGATGCAAGTTCTGAAGCAATGCATTCTTTTCTCTAAATTATTCATGCATAAAAATAAGGTCAATGATACTATCAGTTGGATGTTCTACAGGCTCATTAAATGGAAAGATGCCTACAGCTATACTACTCACCACCTTCCCCTCCAGATGTACTCTCTATTTCAAACTAGAAACTGGAAGTCATCCAGACCCCTCCCTGTCCTTCAGGCTCCACATCCAACCAAGCCCTAAGATTCACTAAATATACCACCTAAACAGTTTCCTAATCCAGTTCTCTTACAGTTGGAGTAGGGAACACATCAAGCCCTGTCCTCATCATTACTAGATTATTGTTCCACATAACTATGTATGGCTCTGCATACCTGATGAAAATGAGTGATTCTCAAAGCATAAAAATGCACACAGTTTTGCACAGAATTCAAGAAATTCACAAACCCTCTAAAGAAATAATCAAGTATGAGGGACCTTGTTCTAACTAGACTACTGTGCCATTGAGTAGGTAGGTTCCAACTCCTAGCGACCCTGTATAGGGTTTCTGAAGCTGTAAATCTTTATGGGAACAGAAAACCTCATCATTCTCCATGGAGTGGTTCTTAGATTTGAACTACTGACCTTTCTGTTAGCAGCCCAATGCATAACCACTATGCTATCAGGGCCACCTTTAAATTTACCACAGCAGTATAAAATGACTTATTTAATAGACAAATTTGATGCCACCAACCTGTTTAAAATCTTAAATGGCTCCCTAAGTTATCACCATGACATACAAAATAATCCATTACTTGACCCTCTTTACCTTCACAGCCTTATCATCCATAACAATCTATTTCAAACTTTACTCCCTAAGAACTGCAAAACTGTTTGTGATTCTCAGTACACATGATGTTCCACATTTCCATGCTTTGCTCCTGCCATTCCCTCTGTCTGGAATGCCTTCTACCTTTTATTCACTAGACTCTTACTCAATCTTTTCAAGATTCATTTTAGGCTGCTACTCTTCTAGAAAATCTTCCTTGAACCTCCAGAATGGGTTAATGGATCCATTCCATAGCTTCTGTGTACACCAGCATTATAGCATTATAATCTGCTACTGGACACCTGGTGTGGCACTGAGGATAAGCATGGACTGTTAACTGCAAGGTCTGTAGTTCAAACCCATCAGCTGTTCTTCGGAAATCCTATAGAGAGTAGCTATGAGACGAAACTAACTACACAGGACTTAAAAACAATTATCTATTTATGAAAGGGGTCCTAGTGACACAGTGGTTAAGCAATTATCTGCTAATGAAAACATCATTAGTACAAACCCACCATTGCTCCCAGGGAGAAAAGACCTGGAAATCCCTAAATATCATAGCCTTAGATGCCCAATGTGGCAGTTGTCTTCTGTTATATAAGGGGCTGCTATGAGACAGAATCGACTGAGCAGTACACAACATTGCCCACTTATAACTATCTCAACATTGTCCCCAATACCTGCAGAGAACGTGCTTGACCAACCTGAGACTTTTCTTGGAAGGAAGAATATTAATTCTTACTTAGTGAACACCTGCCTCGAGTCCTAAACATTGCTGAACGCTGTATATAACTCCAATCCTCACTAGTGACCAGCAAGGTCGTAGTATTTTAGCCCCTTTCAAATGAGAAAGCCAGAGCTCTAAGACATTAAGTGACGTGGCCAAGATCGTCACGCTAAGAAACGATGCGGCCAAGTTTTGAATCCAGATAGCCTTGGCTCCAAAGCTCTTTCCAGACACCACTCCGTGCTGGAGATACGGACAGTAAACAAGACAAAGCCAACTACTCATGTAGCGGGCATAGGGGTGCAAGGGGTGGGGAAACGAATAACAGTGAGCACCAAAATGAATGCCATCCCTCGAGGGGCAAGAAAAGGCAAATCTTAACATACAGGAAGACAACCCCGCAACTATAAGATGCTTCCATTCCATGTTGTTCTTATCGATGGGACAAATACGAACATCTACAGTCTCATAACCAGGCAGCGGCAGTGCGGGAAGAGAAAATGGGCACTGGGGCATTTGCTCCACACCTCATGTCCTCCTTCCCGCCCCACGGGTCCCCACTCCTCGACCTCAACACTACCCGCACCTCTGGGTTCCTCTCTTCCTACCCGATCGTTCTCCAAGCGACAAGGAAGGCTTTATTCACAATCTCACCCCATCTGTCCCAATAGATGGCCTCACCCCGCCCGGCGCCGCCCTCAGGGACCCGGTTCTCGGTCACGCATCCTCGAGTCGCCCGCAGGGGGCGCGCGCTCATTTCTGGGTGGGGCGAGGGTTCTTACCTCACAGCCGCTAGCCCATCCCTGGAACTGCTTTGGGTTGGGATCAGAGTCAGACCGCTACAGCATCGCGCGCGGGTGGCAGATATTCCAGTTCTAATTCTAGCGCCAGCTTTTTCGGCCCTCTTTTCCCCGCCTGTTTTAGCAGAGACTCCGCGCAAGCGCAGTCCTGCCTGCGTGCTCAAAGTTTCCGGACTCTCTGGTGGGGTGGAACCTAGCAAACTGGTATCTCTAACCGGAAGTGGAAGGGAGGAGCCTAGTGCCGCGGGCTCCAGAGTGCCGGAAATTGTGTCTTTCGTGGATGGAGTGCCTTTCTTGGTTCCCAGGGCCTATGGTTACAAATTGAAGACTTCGGCGACCTGATCCTCTTCTCAGCTTCTCTCTCAGACTGCCGAGATGTCTGCAATTCCTGCTGAGGAGAGTGACCAGCTGCTGATCCGACCCCTGTAAGGGACCAGCAAGAGGGAATGAAGCCACAGGCTCTGTGAGACGCAAGGAGGGTAGCCGGAGTGGTTGGCCTCATCAGTCGCCTCACTCCAGTTTACCTCTACATTCTGCCTTTGATCCGCAGTTTGGGGCCAGGCCTATCAGGCTGAATGGGTTTGGAGAATGGGTTGGTTATAAGGAGCCTGTTAGCGTGAATGAGATTTTACGTTTTTTTAAATCTCTGAATTTATGCTCGAGTTGGCCTTTGAGGCCATTGGTAAGGTTGTTAAGTGCTGTGGAGTCGGTTGCCACTCATAGTGAAACTCATAGGGTTTCCAAGGACCGGCTGGTGGGTTTGAACCGCCAGCCTTATGGTTAGCAGTTCAGTGCTTATCCTACAACGTCGCAATAGGACTCTTTGGGGCCATTAGACTCTGATACAAGCTAAAAAGGGTTGTCAGCATAAACCCGGGACTTGGCACGTCAAATTAAACTGTGAGGGAGGTGCTAATGCTGATGACTAGAAAGGATAGTGTTGTTGGCTGTTGTTAAGTGCCGAGTCGGTTCCAACTCTTAGTGATCCTGTGTAAGATTTCCGCGGATAGGCTGGTGAGTTTGAACCACCCACCTTTCGGTTCAAACCAACCTTGCGGTTGAGTGTCTATAACAGGATAAGTCTGTGACAATGTCAGGAGGAAGGACTAAATACGAGGTTTTTGGATTTTGTTTTGTATTGTATTTGGGGGAGGGGTGCTCCAGGATTTGACATTTGTCAAAATGTGAAAGAGGAAATAACTTGGAGGATTACTATTAGTTTCCAGGTTCTGAATTCTGAATGAGGAGGATAGAAAGTTGGAGAGCACACAGAGCAGAGACAAAATTCAGCCATTGATTATCCATGGCATGGCTGTTCTTTCATTGGAGATGGCTTTCTGCCAGAGTAGCACTGTGCAGGTCAGGAATGCTGCTTAGAAAGGGAGATGTAAATGTGGGAATATAAATGAGCAATTCGGATCTACAAGCATAGGTTTATAGTTGGGTGTTTTTGTTAAGTGTCATCGAGTCGATTACAACTCATATTGACTGTGTAAACCTTCTGAGGAGCAGCTAGTGAGTTTGATCCACTGGCGTTTCAGTTCAAACCAACCTTTCCGTCCAATGCTTATCCTACAGCGCCACAACATTATTGGGTGCATTTTAAAAAAGCCATCTCTTTACACATCTAACAAGGATTCATTGAGCACCTGCTGAGGACATAATGCAAGTTTCCCCTTACTTCATTCGAACCTGTCATCTCTTCATGTATTCAACAACTACTGAGCACTTTTGCCAAGCACTACACTAGGCACTGGGATACAAATAAGATTGTTTGTTGTTATGTGCTGTGGAGTGGGTTCCGACTCATAGCGAACCTGCACAGGGTTTCCGAGGCTGTAAATCTTTACAGGAGCAGAAAGCCTCATCTTTCTCCCTGGGAACAGCTGGTAGTTTCAAACTGCTGAGCCCGATTCGTAACCGCTATGCTACCGGAGCTCCTTACAAATAAGATAGTGCTAAGTTAATTGAATTTATCCTTTTGGAAGGAATTACACTGCAGAGTTAAAAGTACTGGAGAAATTGTTTGGAATGAGGGGAGACCATTACTTTGGAGGGAGTCCTGTAGTGGTGTTGTAAGATAAGCACTGGCCTGCTAACCACAAGGTCAGTAGTTCAAACCCACCAGCCACTCTTCAGAAACCCTATACAGAGTTGCTATGAGTCGGAACCAACTTAATGGCACTTAACGCAAACAACATCACTTTGGAGGCCTGAATCCAATCTGGTGTGGTGCTGTTGTATAAGCACTGGACTGCTAACTACAAGGTCAGTAGTTCAAACCCACCAAGTGTTTCCTCGGAAACCCTATATAGGGTCTCTCTGAGTCAGAATTGACTCAATGGCCCTAAACAACTTTATCATTTAGTAGATTGTCCTCACTAAACCTGTTTCCTAACGAGTATTGTGAGAAGTAAAGATCATTGTAGGTCAAAAAAATAACACCTATTATAATCAGACAGGTAGACACTGCACTGAGGGCTGTGAGACTGTATAAGGGATTTCTAACACCGATTGGGAAGACAAAAGCATACCATGTCATGCTGACCTTGTGGTTTGCAGCCCAGTTCGTAACCACTACGCTACCAGAGCAGAGCTACTCAGGTGGAGCAAATGGTAAATTCAAACTGCTGATCTTGTGCTTCGCAGCTCAGCTCATACTCCTCTATGCTACCAGAGCTCCTTAGCCATCACTTTAGGAGTGATTTAATTAAATGTTTGATCAAATATTGAGGCTTATTTTTAAGTTAATAATTTTGTATGATCCACGAATGATGCTCTTAATTTTGGCAGAAAAAAAAAGGCTCCCCACCCCTGCTGGATAGAGTTTCTGAGGCTTAAAGTCTCCAAGGAGCAGAAGACCTGATCTTTCTTATGAGGAACAGCTGGACTGCTAAAACCACAGAGCTTGTGGTTTGCAGTTCAATGCTTATCCTATGGGGCCTCAGCGCTCCCAGGCAGAAGAGGTGGCACGTGTGAAAATGAGAATGGTTATTAAGTGGCTAAAAAGCTAAAAGATCAGAAACGAAAGGCAATCAGAGTGTAGCTTTAAAAGCCCTTCTATACATACAAAGGAGTCTGGGCGTTTCATTTTAGTTATTGGGAGCCGGTGAAGAATCTTAAAACAGCTTTAGTATTTATTGAGGATTGTGTTTTAGGAAAATTAATATAGAAAGGAGAGCTGGTAGCGTAGTAGTTACAAGTCAGGCTGCTAACCTCAAGCTCAGCAATTTGAAACTACCAGCCATTCTACAAGGCTCCTTATTGTTGTTAGATGCTACCGAGTTTGTTCTGACTCACAGTGACCCTATGCACGACAAAACAAAACACTGTATGGACCTGCACCATCCTCACAATCATGTTAGGCTTGAGCCCATTGCTCCTGCCACAGTGCTAATACATTAAACATGCTAATCATTCTTATTCCAAAATTAAAATTCCTTTTTCCATTCTGTTTTTAGTTACATGCCTTTTTTCCCTAGCCAGCTATGTACACTCTTCCTCTGTTTCCTCACCTTCCACTTACTTATACCTTTTAACTTTTTCCTGAAACCATCCTTGCATAGAAGCTCTGTTACTAAGTACAAACAACCATTTGTAGTCCTTGTCACCATAACTCCTTACCTTGGAACTCTTTTCCCTGGATTTCTCAGACTCTATGCTATCATCCTGTCTAGCTGATTTTCCTCAATTTCTTTTACACGTAATATCCCTGTGAAAGCTGGACAATGAACAAGGAAGATTGGTGCATTTTAATTATGGTGTTGGTGAAGAATATTGAAAATACATTCACTATCAGAGGAACAGACAAATGTGTCTTGGAAAAAAATACAACCAGAGTACTCCTTATTTTGGACATGTTATCAGGAAGGACAAATCCATGGAAAGGACATCATACTTGATAAAGTAGGTCCAAAAAAAAAAAAAAAGAGGAAAATCCTCAACAAAATGGATTGATACCATGGTTGCAACAATGGGCTTAAACATAACAATAAAGCGAGGATAACATAAGACCACACAGTGTTTGGTTCTGTTATACATATAGTCACTCTGAGTCAGAACTGGCTTGAGGTCACCTAACAACTTGGAATTATACTTAAGTGTTCATTTTTTAATATTAAATCTGTAGTTGCTAATTTATTTCTAAATATATCATAATTTAATCCTAACATTTAGAAAAATTACATTTAACTTTTGTTGTTAAGTGTAATAGAGTTGGTTCCGACTCAGTGACCCTGTATAGTGTTTCTAAGGAGCAGCTAGTGGCTTTGAACCATCAACCTTGGGGTTAGAAATCCAGTGCTTATCTTACAGCACCACACCAGGACTCCTCATCTAATCTTTGGTCCTCTCTAATTTATATCAACTTCTCTCGATATTTGAACTTCAAAACTCTGAATTCCCAAGAGTCACTTTCATATTTTCCCATATTAACATTGTTCTTCTGTATCTTTCTAAGTCTGTGGCAATCTCATCTCAAGATTTTTAAGTGAGTGTTGTCATCAAATGGAACTATAGTTATAGTTTAACTTAGAAAAAAGGACAAATTTGTTGGATTTGATTTTGATTTTTTTTTTTTTTTTAATGTTAGCAATCAACTAGTGTAATTACCCAATGGAACACATGAATTAGAGCCTAGTGAATCAAAGCAAAAATGAGATACCGTCTCACCCCAGCATTAATTGTTGTTGTTATGTGTCATCGAGTTGGCACTGACTTATAGCAACCGTATGCAAAACAGAACAAGACACTGCCCGGTCCTGCTCCACCCTCACAATCATTGCTAAGCCTGAGCCCATCTCTGCTGCCACTGTGCCAGTCCATCCCATTGAGGGTATTCCTCCTTTTCTCCGACCCTCCATTTTATTAAGCATGATATCCTTCTCCAAGGACTGATGCCTCCTGATAGTATGTCCGAAGTATGAGAGATGACGTCTGGCCATCCTGACTTCCAGGGACTACTCTGCCTGTACTTCTTCCAACACAGATCTGTTTGTTCTTTTGTCAGTCCATGGTACTTTGAATATTTTCCTCCAACACTATAACTCAAATGCAACAATTCTTCTACTGTCTTCCTTATTCAGTGTCCGAGTTTTGCATGCATATGAGGTTATTGAAAATACCATGGCTTGGGTCAGATACACCTTAGTCCTCAAATTGGATTTTGAGTGTTTTTTAATTTTTATTTCTCTTCAATGTTATAGTGGAGCTGGACAAGAAGTGGGAAGATCATGTATTATTCTGGAATTCAAAGGAAGAAAAATAATGGTAACAATTATTTTTTAATCCTATTAACAGTGTAATTGCATGTATTGGGTGCTAGATCTTTTCTGATAACAGTAGCTGCCTTTTTAGCTCTCATAAAAACACTACAGTCATTGTATGTAGTATGTATTCTATAAAGGTAATGTGGCATATAGTAATTTGACAAAATATTAAGTAAACTTAGAAAATAAATCCCAAAATTGTAAAATTATCCACTAGATTTGCTAAATTATTGTTGCTTCAAAGACACTCTTCCACTATAGAAGAGTGTATGTAGCCAACCCAACTCCCCAGCTCTACTGGAAAAGGAAGACCTCAAGAAACTGACAGCCCATGTAAAATGCAAACCATGCCTGTGTAACAGTTGGAGTGTCAGAACTCTGCTTTGGGAAAATAGATACCTAAGTATTATTAGAGACCCTGACTTTGAGCAGTTCCCTTTACCTCTCTAAGCCTGTTTCCTTATCTGAAAGGCTGTTGTTGTTAAGTGCCATCGAGTCAGTTCTGACTCATAGTGACCCTGTAGAGGATTTCCAAGAAACAGCTGGTGGGTTTGAACTTCTGACCATGCAGTTAGCAGTCCAGTGATTATCCTACAGCACCAGGCCACGAATAATTAAAATAGATGATTTCTGAGGTCCTCATTCTAAGATGGATCTTGACTGAAAGCAGAGAATATAAGAAAGATGTTTACTTGTGTTTTATTGACTGACTATGCAAAAAAAAAGATGTTTACTATGTTTTATTGACTGACTATACATGATGCATTAAACACTAAAGACCGAAGACCAGAAGAGTTGTGGGATGACATCAAGAACATCATACATGAAGAGAGCAAAAACTCATTAAGAAGACAAGAATGAAGGAAAAGGTCTTGCTCTCTACTTGCTCTCCAGCGTAGAGAAGCTAAAG
>NW_006408576.1:17623881-17631146 GCF_000296735.1 Chrysochloris asiatica
TCCTTGGAGGCCAGGATGGCTAAGCTTCGTCTCTCATACTTTGGACATATTGTCCGGAGGAAACAGTTGCTAGAGAAGGATGTCATGCTGGGTAAGGTGAAGGGTCAGAGAAAAAGAGGAAGACCTCTAATGAGATAGATTGGCCAGGTGGCATCATTGATGGACTCAAGTGTGGCAGTGGTAGTGACGTTGGCCCAGGATCGGACATTGTTTCGTTCTGCTGTGCATGGGGTCGCTATGAGTTGGTTCCGACTCGATGGCACCTGAGAACAACAACAACATGCAAAGGCATGGATAACATTACCAAAAGTAGGTGTCCAGAACACTTAATTGTGCTCATGAGGAATCTGTAGATAAAACAAGAGTCAGTTGTTTGAACAGAACAAGGGGATACTGAATGGTTTAAAATCATGAAAGTATGCACCAGGGTTGTATCTTTTCAACATATTTATTCATTCTGTATGCTGAGCAAGTAATTTTGAGACATTGGATTATATGAAGAGTAACATGACATCAGGCTTAGAGAAAGATATGCAAATGACACAACCTTGCTTTCTAGAAGCAAAGAGGAAGAAATGAGGACTTAAAGTACTTTCTGATGAAGATTGAGGATTACAGCCTTCAATATAGATTGCACCTCAATGTAAACAAAACAGAAATCCTCACACCTGGACCAATAAATACCACCATGATATACAGAGAAAAGGTTGAATTTCTTAAAGACTTCATTTTGCTTAGGTTCACAATCAACACTCATGAAAGCAGCAATCAAGAAATCAACCAATATATTGTATTAGGTAAAACTGCTGCAAAAGACCTCTTTATAGTGTTCAAGGGCAAAGATGTCATTTTGAGGACTAAAGTGCACTTGACTCAAGCCATGAGCTCTGGTAGCGTAGTGGTTACAAGTCGGGCTGCGAACCTTAAGGTCAGTGGTTCGAAACTACCAGTCGCTCCGTGGGAGAAAGATGAGGAGGCTTTCTACTCCCGTAAAGATTTACACCCTTGGAAACCCTGTACAGGGTCGCTATGGGTCGGAACCGACTCGACGGCACTTAACAACAACATATGAATGTAAAAGTTTGACAGTGAATAAGGAAAACCGTAGAGAAAACCGCATTTGAATTATGGTGTTGGTGAAGAGTATTGAAAGTACCATGGACTACCAAAAGGACAAACAAATCTCTTGGGAGAAGTATAGCCGGAGTGGCTCCTTAGAACTCAGGATGGAGAGACTTCTGTCTCTCACTCTTTGGTCTTATCATAAGGAGGAATTAGTTTCTGGAGAAGGTCATGCGTGGTAAAGTAGAATGTCACAAAAAAGAGGAAGATCCTCCCCAAAAGATTGAAAGACACAGTGTCAGCAACAATGGGCTCAAATAACACAACAGTTGAGTGGATGATGCAGGACCAAGCAGTGTTTGGTTGTATTGTGCATTGGGTTGTTAGAGTCAGAGCTAACTCAGTGGCACCTAACAACAACAGGGTCCTCATTAAGGAGACGGTGCCATGGGTTAAGCATTGGGCTTCTAACTGAAAGGTTGGTAGTTCAAACCCACTAGCCTTTCTGTGGGAGCAAAATAAAGTCTGCTTCTATAAAGATTTATAGCCTCTAAACTCTATGGAGCAGTTCTATCTGCTCTGTCCCATGAGTCAATATCAGTCAGAATCAGCTCTCTGACAGTGTATTTGAGTTTTGGAAGGTCCCCATTAGTAAAGTAGTTCAGTTCATACTCCTTCAGTCCTTTTGTCTTCTCTCTTTTTCCTAATCTTAAAATAAGAACAACCTAATTAATTTGATAATAAAACATAGACAGTGAATAACCCCTTAATGACTTCTTCATGAATTTTCTTCCTAATACCTTATAATACTTAAGTAATTCTGATCAGGGACTTCCCATTCTAATAATTACTATCTCATAAAATGCTCACCATCTTCTGTTGAAATTCTTGAAGAGTTCATTCATTGTTAGACTGCTTGGCAAAAGTAACAGGGGGGAAAAGTTGTGTTTTGTATCCTGTGACCTTAAATATTAAATATATTTTAAATTTAGGGAGTTAGAATTATTCTGTCGGTGCATATTTGCCACATCTAATGGAAATTATTTTAAATGCTAATGTATAAAATGTACCTTTATTTTGTATTTGCTGGATCAGTTGTAAATACTGTTTGATAGATAAATTTTAATAAAATGTGTAGTTGATTATGATTTTTTTTTCCCCCTCTTTCAGCTGGACTGTGGGATTCACCCTGGCCTAGAAGGAATGGATGCTCTTCCTTATATTGATTTAATTGACCCAGCTGAGATAGATCTTCTACTAATTAGTCAGTAAGTTTTTTTTCGTTAATAATACCACCATTTTTCAAGGACTTTTATTAGAAAAATCATTCCTTAATAGCTTACACATTTTGGCATTTTTAAATAAAGTGTTTTTGACTAGGAAGCATACTGCAAACATCTAAGTCAACAGTTCAAATTATCATCATAGTCTAGAGACATTTACTATGAAAACCTTATTATCTACCTCTGGATGTGGACTTAACCTTTTTCAGGAGGTAGCATATGATCAAGAACCAGTGATATTAAAGGAAGAAGTTCAAGCTGCCCTGAAGGCATTGGCAAAAAACAAGGTTCCAGGAATTGACAGAATACCATTTGAGATGTTTCAACAAACATGCAGTGCTGAAAGAAATTTGGAAGACCTGGCCAACTGACTGGAAGAAATCTATATTTTTCTGCCCATTCCAAAAAAAGGTGGGCCAACAGAATGTGGAAATTACTGAATAACTATCATTAATATCACACACAAGTAAAAGTTTGCTAAAGGTAATTTAAAAATGGTTGCAATAATAAATAGTAAGAAATTTGAGCAGGATTCAGAAGTGGATGTGAAATGAGGGCAATCATTGCTGATGTCAAGTGGATCTTGTCTGAAATGGAGGATACTAGAAAGATGTTTACTTGTGTTTTATTGACTGTGTAAAGGCATTTGACTGTGGATCATAGTAAATTGTGGATAACGTAGCAATGAATGGGAAATCTAGAACACATATTGTGCTTATGAGGAAACTGTACGTAAGACAGGAGGCAGTTGTTCAAACAGAACGAGGGGATACTTCCTATTTTACAAACAAGAAAGGTGTATGTTAGGGTTATATCCTTCCACTATACTTATTCAATATGTATGCTGAGCAAATAATCCGAGAAAACTGAACTTTATGAAGAAGAACGTGCCATCAGGAGTAAAGTTCCTCAACAACTTGTGATATGCTGATGATATAGATAACCTTTCTTTCTGATACTGAAGAGGACTTGAGGCATTTACTGATGAAAAGCAAAGACTGCAGCTTTTGATAACGGATTACAGTTTAGCATAAAACAAAAATCCACACAACTGAAGCAATCAATAACATAAATAATGTAGGTATCAAGGATTTAGTTTTACTCGGATCCTCAGTTATCCTCCATGGAAGCAACAGTGAAGAAATCAAACTATGTATTGCATTGGACAAATCTTCAAAAGATGTCTTTAAGGTATTAAAAAAGCAAAGATGTCTCTTTGAGGACCAAGGTGCATCTGGCCTAAGCTATGGTATATTCAGTCACATCGTATGCTTGTGAAAGCTGGACAGTGAAAAAGGAATACCAAAGAAAATTTGATGCCTTTGAATAACGGCGTTGGCAAAGAATTTTGAAAATACCAATGACTGCCAGAGAAAGGTATAAATCTGTCTTGGAAAAAATACAGCTCTAATGCACCTTATAATTGGGGTTGGTGAGACTTCATCTCATGTACTGTGGACATATTATCAGGAGGGAACAGTAAGTTTCTGGAGCATATCATGAATGATAAAATAGAGGGTTAGTGAGAAAGGAAGATCCTCAAAGAGATGGATTGACACAGTGGCTACAAAAATGGACCTAAACATAGGAAAGATTGTGAGGATGGTGCAGGATCTAACAGTGTTTCCTTCTGTTATACATATGGTTAGGGTGAGCCAAGGAGCTGTGGTAGCATAGTGGTTACGAATCAGGCTGCGAGCTGCAAGGTCAGTAGTTCGAAATTACCAGTTCCACGGGAGAAAGATTAGGCTTTCTGCTCCCGTAAAGAAACCCTGTACAGGGTTACTATGATTTGGAACCGACTCCACAACACATAACAAGGGTGAGTCAGAACCAACTTGGTGGAACCAAACAACACAGCAATAGCAGATGTGAGTGTAATGAATAAGTGGGATAAGGTAACACATACACCTTGGATCATTGTGGTACTTGAGACTGAAAGCTTTTCACAGAATTTTTCCCTAAAGTCATCAGCTTGTCAATTTTTCTACAAAAAATTCATTTGTAAATAATGATCTGTATCAACTTTATCCCACTCAAATGTTTTTATACTTTTGACTGGCAAGGCTTGGTTTGCATTTATTCTTCTTCCCTCTTTATTATTGGTAAAATTTTGTTGTTTAGAAAAATATTTCTTAAATCTTTTTTTCTGTGCTAAAAAATAGATGTATTTTCCCCCTCTTTTTGCACATACACACCTTTGGTATTCTGAAAATGCTATATGTAATTGTTACATGGGGGGGGGTGTTGTTGTATGTTTTTTTGCCTGTGAGCAGCTGAATAACGTATAATATATGCTGAATAATTTTTTCCAATTTAATAAAACCTGTGTTTTTGGTTAAGTTTCCATTTGGATCATTGTGGAGCTTTACCCTGGTTCCTACAGAAGACAAGTTTCAAAGGAAGAACATTTATGACTCATGCAACAAAGGCTATTTATAGATGGCTTCTTTCAGATTATGTCAAAGTTAGGTAAGTTGCTTTATTAGATTTGCACATGCATTTGATTCTACATGATACATAGAATTCAAGATGTAATTCATTTTATGTTTGAAGTGACATACGCTCTTTTTATTCACAAGGTTATCAGAAATTTAGTCATTCAGTAAAAAGACACTGAACACCCATCATTTACTTAACACTTTCTGGCCTTACAGATTTTGTATAGTTTTTACATCTTTTAAAATTTTTATAACTTAAGCGAGTAAATGTATAGTAAAAATACTCTGTAGCATTTCATAATTCAAATTCAAATTTAATACCAAATACAATTTATAGTGCTACATGCTGAATTATTATTTTGGGTTATTTGATCAAAGAAAATTGACTATCTTAAACAGAAAAGTTCTCTGGAGAAGTTTTTACTTAGATGTAAGAACTACTCTACCAGGAAGAATGAAGCATTTTTGTGATACCTACAACATAAATTATTACCCTTCAAAAGTTTATATTTGGTCCAGAGAGATACATAAGATAAAATTTGTTATTCATATGTAAATACAAAGGAGTAGCAGAGTTACCCTTAGTAAAATTAATATTAGATAATACTTGAGTAATGCTAAGGAATGTCCTCAGTTCTTAACTGGAAATGGAATAAAAAAATAATGGATTTTTTCTCTAACTTATTGAAGCTTCCTCATATGTTAACTAGTTTAATTTTCACACCAACATCATGATATGTTGTTGTTAAGTGCTGTTGAGCTGGTTCTGACCCATAGTGACCCTGTATAGGGTTTACGAGGAACCACCAACCTTGTAGATCAACCTGATTTTGCAGCCGAATGTATTAACCCACAGCACCACAGCAGACTCCCCATTTTACAAGTGATGAAACTGAAGAAGTTAGGCAATTTTCTAAGGTGTATCATACAAGCACAGTAAGAGACAGAGCTGAGATTTGAACCCAGGAATCTAGATAAAGAGTCTATGTCCTGAACTACTGTTCTATAATGGTTCCCATAATTCATAGGGAGAAAGTTATGCTAGGTTTAACCAAGAAATTCTTTCTTCCCCCAGCATGAGAATCTCTACAGTTCAATATGTGTGTAAATCTCAGGAGAGTTAGGGCAGGAAAAAGGTTGATAAATACTAGTGTAAGGGTACTTCAAACTTAATATCTTAATTTACTGTGTGCTTTTCTTAAAATTAAGCTTCTTAGCTATATATAAATTAAGCTAAACATTTGTATAATAATTGCAGAGTGAAAAAAAAAAAATGCAAAATGTCCAAAAACTTCTAAATAGCATAATCCATAATATATTTTAAAGCAGTAGCATCTTGGATATGTTATGCATAGACACTTTCTTTGAATTTAAAGACTTTTTTTTTTTTTTTTTTAAATCTTAACCTGATTCATTTTGTTGCCACCTTTCAAAATTTAGTAACATATCAGCGGATGACATGCTGTATACTGAGACAGATTTGGAAGAGAGCATGGACAAAATTGAAACTATCAACTTTCATGAAGTTAAGGAAGTTGCAGGAATCAAGTTTTGGTGTTACCATGCAGGCCATGTTCTAGGAGCTGCCATGTTCATGATTGAAATTGCAGGCGTCAAGGTACTCTAAACTGGCCTTTTTACCCCAGGAGAAATTCATGCAGAGCTTTCTATCACCAAGTGTTATTAAAGAAAATTTCCCAAGGTTTACAAAGTGTCAGAACACTGAAGCATGAGAGAAAAATTAAATGGGTACTTTTTAATATCATTGTTAAAGACCTATTATACTTTCTGTATCAAAACAGAATTAATTTAATATGGCTACCTGTAGTTAAAGTTTGAGAAAAGAGTACAATACCATCTCAGAGTAAGTTGCCTGACACTACCATGCTTGTTCAGTGCCTCGAGTCAGTTCCAACTCATAGCGACCCTGTATAGGATTTTCAACGAGTCCTAGTGAGTTTGAACTGCTGACCTTGCAGGATCATCTTTGGGATTATTCCTATTAGTTAATTAAATAATTAATGGTATAGTGACTTAACTACTATCCTACAGTGCCATACCAGGACTACTATAGGACTAATTAACCTCATCTCATTGTCCTTTAAAAACTAATTAGGGACAAGTATCTTTGTGACTGCCTCCACATAATGTGGCATTCTTGTCTCCTTGAAGTTAGAGAATTCATATTAAGACCTAGAAGAGTAGGCCTGCAGTAGTAAAGGGCCTTAATCCAAAAGGATCTTTACAGCCATCCTTGCTGGATAAGATTAATGGGAATCTTGATGAATGCAGGAACTTTTTTTACATCACACATGCACATACAACACGCAGCATAATATACATCCGAGAATAGTGCTGGGGGGGGAGGGGGCGGTAGTATCCATTGTTGGCTAAAAATTATTTAGCATTCATTATTTGCATAATAATCTTTCACTTTAGACAATAACGTCTGAATTCTTTTTTTTTTTTTTTTTTTTTA
>NW_006408576.1:17634215-17655610 GCF_000296735.1 Chrysochloris asiatica
CAGCTGTGAGCCTTCCAACCTTCTAAGTATTCCTTTATATGTGGTTCAGAGCTCAGGGACCAGCCCCAGAACCTGCTTGGTCGGGTATTCTGTGTTGTTGTTGGCGGAGCTCTCTGCTATACGTCCACCCGATCTGCCATCTTGTTTGTTCCCATCCCCGAATTCTTAAATAGATTTCTTTCCTTGTTATATGTCCCTTTCCTGTAAGAAATTCACAACACTTCTCTTTTACTTATACTCATGTATAGATGATCTTTGAGGTTGATTCTAGGAACATATTATCCCTATTAGTTAATTGAATAATTAATGGTTTAGTAACTTAACTAAGTTATAAATCTCTAATTATATATGAGCATAATATCTAGATTTCATCAGTTGTAGGCAATTATTTTTTTCTGTTAAGCTTCACTCTCAGATGTTATGAGCTTAATATTTTCACTAGGAAAGGGCCATGTTCCAAAAGCTTAACTTACTGGCTTTTTCTTTTTCACAGCTTTTGTACACAGGTGATTTCTCAAGACAAGAAGACAGACATTTAATGGCAGCTGAGATTCCTAATATTAAACCTGATATTCTTATCATTGTAAGTATTAGTGTACTAATCAGTATATTGTAAATAAATTTTTTTCTACTGGAAAAAATTTGTGATTTCATATTCATGTTTTATTGGATATAAATGTAAGTGATTTTTTAATATAAAATGTATTTTAACGTTTATCTATGTGCTGCAGGCCCACTATCTTGCTGTTAAATGCTAGGCCATTTTTGGGCAGGTCATTTTATGCTGGGTGTTCTTCCTTGTCCCCTAAATATTTTTGTTTAGGTGCAGTACCTTGAACTCATAGAAGGACATCTTAAGGATTATATACAAATGATGTGGCCCTACTGTCTTTGCCATAGTAACTATCTTTGTCTCTTAGCACATGTTAACTTGTCATACTGTTTTTCATGTTTGTGTCCTACCCACCTCTAAATTTTGAGTCCTAAGAGAATAAAAAAAATAACTGTGTACAGAAACTCTTCGGCAGGGCCTGGGGTGGGGATAGTGAGTTAATGGATACAAACAAGTATTGGTAACAGTGGGGTCAGGAATTGGGAGAGAAGTCTTTTGAGCCTGTGATATATATAGGAACATCAAGTATATTTAGTTCAAGATAAAATAGTTGCCTGCTTTTTCCCCACCACAGCATTCTCCAGCTGCCCAAGTAGGAGTGACCAGTATATACTGCAGCCTGTAACAAATATATGATTGGATTACTTTGCCTTGCTTAGCCAGTAAATTAACTGGACCTGATGTACGGGAAGGGAAGATACATATATTTTTTTAAATTCTCAGAAGAAAGTTGCTTATCTGATACTTTAGAGTAGTGCTTCTCAAGCTTTTACATACCTGTGAATCAGCTGATGATAGTGTGAGATTCTGGTTCAGTAAATTCCCAGAAGGGGCCAATACTGCTGGTTGGTGGCCCACATAGAACAAGAAAGACTTCAGGAGATATTAAACAGAAATATAAGAAACAGTGTTTCTAGATTGTAGACTTTGATTTATCGGAATTGTGAAAAATATTTTATTCCTCCACAGAAATCAAAATGGCTTAAAAGAGACATAGCAAAACTATCTTGAGGCAGAAATATGTCAAGATACATTTTGAACAATTTTCTGATTTCAATATTCTGAAAGGTTTTTTTTATTACTTATCCAGGTCTGAATTCTAAAATTCTTCTTTGTTCATTATTCCAATGACTTTATATAGCAATATGTGTTCTAGTAAGTGGCATGTTAATGAAGAAAAGAATCTCTTTATGTCATCATTGATGTTTAACTTTGAAATTCTTTGGGGATCTGTGGTCTTTTTGTCACACGTACCTGTTATTTAGGAATCCACTTATGGGACCCATATTCATGAGAAACGTGAAGAACGAGAAGCAAGATTCTGTAACACTGTCCATGATATTGTAAATCGAGGGGGCAGAGGTCTCATTCCTGTCTTTGCTCTTGGAAGGGCTCAGGAGCTGCTCTTGATTTTAGGTATGCCTTTTCCTTTTCATTTGGTAGATTATCAAAATCCCAAACTCTGTTAGATCAGTATAATACATGGTCTTGAATAAATCATTCAACATCTAGAGTTCAGTTTTTATTTTTGTTTTAAAACAGAGTTTTAGTAAAAAGCCCAAGTAAAAAAGCCCAAGGCAACAGCCAGAGGCTCTCATGCACTACTACTAGGAAGGTAAATTAGTATACGTATTTAGTCACCAATTTATTAGTTAGCGTCAGAAGCCTTAAAAATATGCAAGTGATATGACCCAGTAGTTCCAATCTGGAAAATAGCTGGGATGCACAAAAAATTTTATTAGTGAGGACGTTCATCAGTTTAGTATTTTAAAAAAATATATCAGTTCAACACAGTTCACACTGTAGGAAAAAAATCATGTTATAGTAATTATATATTTTTGCATTAAAAGGAGTGGCTGGTGAGCTTGAACTGCCAGCCATTCCTCAGTTTAGACTCTAAGTTGGAAACGACTCTACAGTACTTAACAAAAGCAATTTGGTTAGTACTGGTGTGGTGCTATAGAGTAAGCACTGGTCTGCAAGGACAGTTTGAACTACAAGGTTGATGATTCAAACTCACCAGCCACTCCTTAGAAACCCTAGAGAGGGTCGCTATTAGTCGGAACCAACTCGATGGCACTTTAACAACATTTGGTTAGACATTATTATTTAAAACCATAACAGAATTTAGTGTTTACCAGGAAAAATAATTGTTAAAGTGCTGTCAAGTCGTTTCCAACTCATTACGACTTTGTATAGGGTTTCTAGGGAGTGGCTGGTGAGCTTGAACCTCTGGCTTTGTGGTTCAAAGTGACCTTGTGGTCCAGCACATTAACCCACACACTATACCATGATTCCTGAATAGTCTATTATTCACTCTAAAAATTGTTTACCAAATCAAATCTCTCCATTTTAGAAATAAGTTTTTTTAGTTTTGTAGCTTAACTGTAACTTTAATAAGGACAGGCTAATTTTTCTTACACTCTTTAAACTATAATTATCTGCTTTAATCTATTTTATTATAAACTATTTTAGAAAAATAATTAGGATTGATTTCATTGGTTATTTGCAATACTTACTGCATGTAATAAAGTACTGTTTGTATTTTGTTAAATCTCTCCCTAGATGAATACTGGCAGAATCACCCAGAACTTCATGACATTCCAATATATTATGCATCATCTTTGGCTAAGAAGTGTATGGCTGTGTACCAGACATACGTAAATGCCATGAATGACAAAATTCGCAAACAGATCAACATCAATAATCCCTTTGTTTTCAAACACATTAGTAATCTCAAGGTGAGTGCTTGTGGAAGAAAGATGTGTAAAACACAAATAGGTCATTAGTTGTTGGAGGTCATCTGTAGTTGACTCTGTAGCTGAATCCCTCTTGTTAAATTCTTACCGTTTCTCTACCCAGTCAACTCAGAGCAACCCTTTCGGGCAGAGTAGAGCAATTCCGTAGGGTTTCCAAGACTGAAATCTTTACAGAAGCAGACTGCCACATTTTCTCCAGCAGAGCAACTGGTGGGTTCCAACCACTGTCCTTTCAGTTAGCAGCCAAGTCCTTAACCACTGCTAGGGTGGGGCTCAGAACTTTGGATTTTTAATAATAATATTTTTGCTGTCAGCCTTCAAATTGCAAAGCCTTGGTGTTAGAAATTCACAGTTTCGAGCCTCACATATCTACTGGCTCAGAATCTCCACTTTTACACAGGATTGTCCACATGATTGATGTGTGCATTAAAGTTTGAAAAGCACTGGTCTGAAATCTAAGGAGCCCTGGTGACACTATGGATAAGCACTCGACTGCTAACCACTAGGTGCATGGTTCAAACCTACCAGTGGCTCTGTGGGAAAAAGATGAGACTATCTACTCCCATAAAGAATTACCATCTCAGAAACCCTATACAGGGTTGGTATGTCAGAATTGACTCAGTGCCAGTAGGACTGGTTTGATTGGTTGGTCTGAACTCTAGAGCAGTGGTTGTCAAACTCTGCCACACCATGAAACCACTTGGGGAGTTTTAAAAAATCCTGGTTATGGGGATAAACCCCATACCAACTAAATCAAAATCCCTTGTGGGTAGGGTTGATTATCAGGATAGTTACAGAAATTCAGGTGGCGAATCCTCAATAGGGAAGGGTAGCAACAAAAACTATCTTACGTAGCAGATAGAGAGAAGGGAAAGAAATCTCCAGTGGCTACCAGAAGCTTGGCTATGGTGACCATTAATGTACAAAAAGTTTAAGTCATAGATTATCTGTGTATTTTTATCTGAAGTCTTCCTCTGTATGTCTACTGTGATCTTTTATTAGGAAATTACTCTAATAGATAGCTAATAATAGGAGCGCTGGTGTGGTGCTGTAGGATAAGCTAAGAAACCCTATACAGGTCACTATGAGTCAGAACCTACTCAACGGTACTTAAAAACAACAACAATATGATGGGACTTAAGAAAATTTATGGAAAAATAGAATAAAAAAATAATGGAATTCTTCTAAGAATTGTTGATGTCCCCTCACTGGTAGCATGAGGCACTTGTTAGGTGGTGTTGAATCCACTTCAACTCAAAGTGAACCCATTCACAACAGAACGAAACATTGCTTGGGTCCTACATCATCCTCATGATTGTGATGTTTGAACCCATTGTTACAGGCACTGTGTCAGTACATCTCCTTGAGGGTCTTCCTCGTTATCGTTGACCTTCTAATTTCCCAAGCATGACATCTTTTTCCAGGACTGATCCCTCTAGATAGCATGTCCAAGTTATGGGAGACAAAGTCTCGCAATCCCTGTTTCTAAGGAGCATTCTAGCCGTCCATCCTCCAAGACAAATTTGCTTTTTCTTCTGATAGCCCGTGATAATTTAAAAATTCTTAACCAACAACACAACTCAAAATGCATCAATTCTTTATGGCCTTCATTATTCATTGTCAAACTTTCACATGCACATGAGGCAGTTGAAAATACCATGGCTTGAGTCAAGTGCTCCTTAATCCTCAAACTGACATCTTTACTCTTTAACATTTTAAAGAACCTAAAGACCAATAATTTATTTATCCCAAGGGGGAGACAAACCATCCCCAAAAATCCTTCTAAGTCTTGCTGAAACTCAAATTTCAAGTTTATTCTTTTAAATAGTATCTATAAAGGATATATATATTTTTAAATTTTATTGTGAATTGAGTGGTTTACAGAGCAGATCATCAGATTTACACTTTGCTTCAGTATATGGTTGCCATCCCATCCATGTAACTATAGTTAAAGTATTTACCTCCAATCACTTTAACTATTGCATTCCTCCCTGTGTCTCCTGCTACCTTCATCTTTCCTCTGCTAACCAATCTCTAGTTGTATGCTGCCTGCCCCGTCACCCATGTTAACGTGTCAACCCTCTAGCTCATGAATAATTTTCCTTTCACCCCTCTACCCTGTAACCATCATAGATTGTTTCTTTTATCAAGAAAACCTTTTTTTAACTATTTACAACACTGGTCTCATATGGTGTTTGTCCTTTTGTGATTGACTAATTTTTCTCAGCATAATATCCTCTGGGTTCAACAATGTTGAAGTGTTTCACAGAGTCAACATTTTGTAGTATTTCATTATGTGTATGTACCAAAGTTTATTTAGCCATTCTTCTGTTGATGGGCAATTAGGCTGTCTCCATGTTTTTGATGTCTCTTGTAAACAGCATATTGAAGGATCCTGTTTTCAGATCCATTCTGCTTTTTGTCTTGTGACTGTAACATTGAATCCATTCACATTTAGTATAATTATCAGGAGCTCTGATAGCATAGTGGTTACAAATTGGGCTGCTAATCTCAAGGTCAGCAGGTCAAAACTACCGGCTGTTCCATGGAAGAAGATGAGGCTTTCTGCTCCCATAAAGATTTACATTCTCAGAAGCTCTATACAGGGTCAGTATGAATCGAAACTGACTCCATGGCACAACACTACCACAATTATCAATAGGTATGAATTGATTGCTGTCATTTTTTTGTGTGGTTTTTGTGGTGCTGCTGGATTCTTTGTTCCACATAATTTTCTGTGCTGAGTTCATTTTGTTTGTGGGTTTTCTTTTGATTTTCATTTTTGTTGTGTTGATGTTTACTAAGTTTTTCTGGTTTTCCTCTTTTTTTATTCAGATGTACAGGCATATTATTTGTCTTTGAGATTACCCTGTAATTTATTAATGTTTTCACTGTTTAAAGCAGTGTGTTTTAACTTGTAATCTGCTTGACTTTCTTGCCATTTGGAAGTTCTGTATCTACACTATTCCCTCTTTTTGCTTTGTAATTGACTTCATTATACTTTGATATCTCCAGTTTCCTATTTTTTAGTCTTGTTGTTGTTGTGACGTACCGTCTAATCGGTTCCGACCCATAATGACCCTGTATAGGGTTTCCGAGGAGCATCTGGTGAGCTTGAACCGCCGACCTTGCTGTTCAAACGGTTTTGCAGTCTGGCGCATTAACCCACAACGCCACACCAGGACTCCTTTCAGTCTTGTAGGTTTGTGTTATTTTGTTGTTTAGTGTCAGCAAGTTGGTTCTGACTTAGTGACCCTGTTTTGGGTTTCTCAGGAGCAGCTGGTGTATTTGAACTGCTGACCTTTGCAATTCAAACCAATCTTGCTGTCCAATGCTTATCCTACAGCACCACAGTAGAAAGTACTTCTATATGTGGATTGATTTCTGGTTGGTATTATTATGTTTAGTAATCTCAAGTTGTCTGCTGCTGTTGATTCTCAGTCCAGAGAACGTCCTTTAGCATTTTTTGTAAGTTGGTCTGAATATTACAAATTCCTTTTATTTCTGTTTATCAGGAAATGCCTTAATTTTGCCATCATATTTGAGTGACAGCTTTGCTGGGTATATGATTCTTGGTTAGCAGTCTTTTTCAGTGTTTTGTATATGTCATGCCATTGCGATCTTGCCTGCATGGTTTCTGCTGAGAAATCAGAGGTTAGTCCTATTTGTTTCTCCTTTGTAGGCAACTTTTCGTTTTTCCCGACCTGCTCTCAGGATTCTTTCCTTGTCTTTGATTTTAAAAACTTTTCAATTATGATATATCTTAGTGATTTTCATTTGGGATCATCCTGTTTATGGTTTGTTTAGCTTACTGTATTGTATCTATTTTCTCATATTTCATGATGTTAGGAAAGTTTTCTTCTAATGACCCTTCAACAATTTTCTCTGGCCAGCCGTTCACCAGTCTCCCTCTCTCACTGTCCCTGTTTGGCCTCTCCTCCCAGCAAGTACCCCACCTACCTCTCTAACCTTTATTCTGAAGTTCAAGGTGCCAGAATTTTCATCTGTGTCTGTTTTATTTGGTCTTTCGTATCTTTGTTGTAGCAGATCCATGCAGTGAGTCTAGTTAGTCTGCCATGTTGCCAGAAGTGATTGCAATGATATTGTCTGTAATTATGTAAACATTCATTAAAATTTATTTATTTTTGTTTTTAAATTTAACGCCTTTTGAGCAGCAGTAGTGTAGTGGTTACGAACCAGGCTGCTAGTCTCAAGGTCAGCAGTTCAAAACTACCAGCTGTTCCATGGGAGAAAGATGAGGCGTTCTGTTCCTATAAAGATTTGTAGCCTCAGAAACCCTGTACAGGGTCACTATGAGTCGGAATCGACTGGACTGGATAGCACTTAACAACAACAACTATAAGTCAAGAAAAAGGCTTTTAATTTTTCTTAATTATTTTTCCCCCTTTCTGTCTGGCTCAAGGACACTTCTCTCAAGTATTGACTAATCTGTTGGCACTTTAACTACCAATACAAGGTTTTGAAGGTCATTTAAAATGAACTGGTTTTTATTACTTTCAGTTTTGTCTTAAGAATAAAAAAAGAAATGTTTTGTTTTGTTATGCTTGAACTCCTTTACTATACTGCAGGGTAGTCTTGGCAAGGCACACAAGTAAGACCTCAGGACATTCATTTTGTATTAGAATCAGCAACTGTAATGTTGATCTAAATGTTAGAATCTAACTCTGTAAATTTCAGTCCTGGTGTGGCTCTATGGGTTTAATGCGCTGGACTTGTCAGTTTGGTCCACAAGGTTGGCAGTTTAAGCTCACTAGCTGCTCCTTGGAAACCCTATGCTGGGTCGCTATGGTTGGGAATCGACTAGATGGCACTTAACAACAACCCCTAAAAAGAGTGGTCTTGGGGAGGAGACTTTACCACCGCCTTGCACTCGAGATCCCCACAGCCTGGGTCTGAAGTCAGTTTTGGTGAGCAGTACCTTAGCAGGCTCTCAGTTTTCAGACAGAGACTATAAGCATTCCCCATCTGTTTCCTTAAAAAAAAGAGAAGAAATCCATGGGTGTATGTACCAGGTATGTTATCATGTTCAACTATCATTTGTGTACTTTATTGTAAGGTAAGGGCATTGTTATATGACATATTTATATTTTGTTTATGTATATTGTTGTTGTTAAGTGCTGTTGAGTTGCTTCCAACTCGTAGCAACCCTGTAAAGCTTTCAAAGATGTGGTTCATAGATTTGAATCACTGACCTCATGGTTAGCAGTCCAGTGCCTACCCTACAGTGCCATACCAAGACTTTGTAGTGCATACAGATTTGAATTATTTTAAGGCCAAATGAAAGTGCCATGGGCTGCCATAAGAACCAATAGATCCATTTTGGAAGAAGTACAGCCAGAGTGCTCCTTGGAGGCCAAGATGGCCAAACTTCATCTCTCATACTTCGGACATATTGTCAGGAGGGACCAGTCGCTGGAGAAGGATATCATGTTTGGTATGGTGGAGGGTCAGAGAAAAAGAGGAAGACCCCCAATGAGATGGATTGGCCAAGTGACAACACCGATGGACTCAAGCATGGCAGCAATAGTGAGATTGGCCCAGGATCGGGCATTGTTTCAGTCTTGTGCTGTGCATAAGGTCGCTATGAGTCGGTACCGACTCGATGGCACCTAACAACAACAAGGCCATTTAAATTGAAATCATGGAAATTGCTTGTTGTTATGTGCCTTGAGTCAGTTTTAACTCGGTTGTTGTTGTTATGAAGTGCCTTTGAGTTGGTTCCAACCCATAGTGACTCTGTATAGGGTTTCTAAGGAGCAGCTGGTGAATTTGAACTGCCAACCTTGCAGTTCAAACAGCTTTGCAGTCTGGCACATTAACCCATAGCACAACACCACAGCGACCCAATATAACGTTTCCAAGGAGCGACTGGTAAGCTCAAACCACTGAACTTGCAGTTCAAACTGACCTTGAAGTCCACCTCATTAACGAGCAGCGTCACACCCGGACTCCATGAAAATTGCTTAGGAATACATTTATGGTTTCTTAATTTACAGATTTCATTGTTAAATTTTCTTGTCACAAAGTGTTAAAGTTATTGACAACATACTTTATCTTCAAGGTTAGAACAACTTTACAACAACCTATGTTGTTGTTCGATGCCACTGAGTCGATTTGGATTCACAATGACCCTGTATAGTTTCGAGGAGTGATTAGTGAATTTGAACTGCCAGTCTTGCAGTTCAAACCAACCTTGTGGTCCAGTGCTTATCTTACAGCACCACACCAGTACTCTCAAACAACCTGTAGTTAATGATTAAAAAATTATTATGTAAGTATAGGAAGATGCTTCAAAAAACTCATGGAAAAATTCCATTACTTTTTTTTTTTTTTAATTCCATTATTTTTTAATTCTATTTTTCCATGAACTTTTTGAAGCCCCCTTATATATGTTCTGTTTCTGACTTTGTTGTGGCATATAAGACACTGGTGTAAAATCATTATAAAACTTCATAGCAATGCTGCTGTTGTTAAGTGCCATTGAGTTGGTTCCGACTCATAGCAACCCTGTATAGGGTTTCCGAGGAGTGGCTGGTGAGTTTAAACCACCATCCTGGTGGTTCAAATTGATTTTGCAATCCAGCGCATTAACCCACAGCACCACACCAGGACTGTATAGCAATGTAATAGTGATTTATACATATATGGTTTAAGAACATTCCAGAATCAAATGTGGTTAGAGAACATATAGAAGGCATGCAAAACAATTTTCCTATCATTCTTACCTAAGTTGTTTAGGAATTATCAAGACTCTTTCATTAATGTGATAAATCCTTTTACCCTAGTTTTTTATTTTAATATTCTTAAAAAAAAAAATGCTTTCTCTGTCTTGAACGTGCTTTTCACAATTCTTGTTTCTTTTTCAGAGCATGGATCATTTTGATGACATTGGTCCCAGTGTTGTCATGGCTTCCCCAGGTATGATGCAGAGTGGCTTATCCAGAGAGCTATTTGAAAGCTGGTGTACTGATAAAAGGAACGGTGTCATTATAGCAGGATACTGTGTAGAAGGGACACTTGCCAAGGTCAGTTATAATCTTAGGCTTTTGTGTTATTCTTAATCAGAATTGCAGAGGTGATAGTATCCTCACAGCATTTTGCATTGAAGTAATTCTTTAAATAATGCAAGTTTTGATTTTTAAAAAGAGATCGCTAGAGATGTCCAAAAAGGTTGAGGACTTAAAAGCAAACTAGGAATGGCATTGCAAGATCCCCAAGTGATTGGCATGCACATTAAAGTTAGAGAAGCATTCATCTGGTTGCAAGTAAAAAAATAGAGAGGAAACTGTTTGAGACAAGCACATGAATGCCTTCATCTGATGAAGAAGAGGTTTTTTAATAAGTATCCTTGATAAAAAGTTGTGTAATATATTTTTTGGTTAACTGCTTACCTTCCTACTGCTTGTTATAAAAAGGCTGATGTTAAATCTTAAGGGTTGTAGATGTTGTAGAAAATATATGAAAAAGTTTAAGACATCATCTGAACATTCAAGCATCATGTCCACAAACCTCCTCTTATTGATGATAACTTCGTTTTATTTTATTTAATAGAAGTATCTTTCATATTAGAGCTCTGTGTGGTGCTGTGGGTGACTACAAGCGCACCAGCCGCTCCTCAGAAACCCTCTACAGAGTTACTGTGAGTCAGAACTGACTCGGCGGCACTTAACAATAACAGCAATCTTTATATAGATTCTCATATCTAGCAAGATACCTTAAAGCAGGAGAGTAGTTAGCAATACAGGTTTGCTTTTCTAATCATAAGAGTAATAATTTTCATTGCATCCTTCCACATACATTGGATTTTAGTTAATCTTCGCACTTTAAGTGTTTACTAAACCAACAAAAAAAGAGTTTTTGACGTTTATGGAATTAATAGTATAGAATGAATTTTGTGTGGAAGTCCTAACTTAATTAAATATTAAAGTTTATGAATGCATGAAAAGTATAAAATGTACCTTTTCTAAGTATATAGATTTTTTGTTAATTTTTTTATTTTTCATTGTTTTTTAATAGCATATCATGTCTGAACCTGAAGAAATCACTACCATGTCTGGACAGAAGTTGCCACTGAAAATGTCTGTTGATTACATTTCTTTCTCTGCTCACACAGATTATCAGCAAACCAGTGAATTTATTCGTGCTTTGAAACCTCCTCATGTGGTTAGTCTATGAATCCTATTTATAATCTTTTTTGAAAGATCGTAGCCAGGAAATTTTACAGCAGCCATTCCACAAATCAAACACTGCCTTCTATTAATGTAGAACTTTGTAAGCAAAGCACTGTCACTTATACTTGGATTTGACCTGTATGCCAGCTCCCCTTTTGAGTTAGACATTTCCTCCCCTCTTTATCACATCTGCTAACTCAATCCCAGTGTTCTTTTCACTGTATTTTGCTGTCTCTCCATTAATCTAAACTAAGGGTATTTTCCTTTACTTTTTAAAAAATTATCCTGTGTAGATTTTAGTCCATGGAGAACAGAACGAGATGGCCAGATTGAAAGCAGCTCTTATTCGAGAATATGAAGATAATGATGAAGTCCACATAGAAGTTCATAATCCTCGGAATACAGAAGCAGTGACCTTAAACTTCAGAGGAGAAAAACTAGCCAAGGTGCGAAAAAAAAATTGTATTTGTTGACCTTACCCACATCTTTTCTTCATGGAAAAGTGTAGTATATGATGTTGTTACCTACCATTGAGTTGACCCCTAGGTGTTACATAGTATATAGCTGCTTCATAAGGTTTTCTTGTCAGATCACCAGACCTTTCCTTATGCAGAACTGCTAGGTGGGTTCAGACCTCCATCCTTTCTGTTAGTACTTGGTTTCCAACCTTTCAGTTAACTGCCAGTCTAACTACCTGTGGTACTCAGTCTCCTTTGGAAGTGTGTACATCTTAAGAAAACAGACCTCTTTCAATCAAATTGAGAAAATATATTTAATGACTTCTCTCTTGTGTATTACTCTAAGAGAATTTTATTTTTACACTTCTTAGATTTCTTCAGATTATGCTTAGTTCATTTCTTCATATGGAAAAATTTTCAAATAGGTTAGAATTTAATGCTTTTGAATCTAATCTCTTCAATCCACATCCCCATTTATCTCGCCTTTCAATAACTGAGGATGAACAAATATTCCGTACTGTTTTTTACTATATCCAGGCTTTTGGGACGTTATTTTAAAATGATACTGAGGTTTTTGATGAAAATTCACACAAGTTAGGCTGCCATTCGACAGTTTCCACACAAATTGATCAACGACATCACATTTCTCACAATGTGTCAATGTTCTCTTTAACTGGGCTTTGTTTATTCCATTTCTAGTACTCTAGTTTCCCTGCTCTGTTCTCTTCTTTGCCTTAGATTACGTATTGACCAGTGAATATTTTACAAAATATCTGTTCTGCCCTTCTTATAAAAGTTATTTTTAGATGCCATTGAGTCAGTACCAACTCATAGCGACTCTGTGCACAACAGAACAAAACACTGCCCAATCCTGTGCCAACCGTACAATCGTTGCTTCACTTGCTGCTGCCTCTGTGCCAGTCCATTTCATTGGGGGTTTTCCTCTTTTACTCCGATCCTCCACTTTACCAAGTATGATGCCCTTCTCTAAGGACTGGTCCCTCCTGATAATGTGTCCTAAGTATGAGCGATGAAGTTTGGCCATTCCTGGTTTCCTAGGAGCATTCTGGCAGTACTTCTTCCAACACAGATTTCTTCTTCTGGCAGTTCATGGTACTTTTAATGTTCACCTCCAATACTGTAATCTAAAGGCACCAATTCTTCTATGGTCTTCTATTCACCTTTCACATGCATATAAGGTTATTGAAAATACTTTAAATAGGTCTTCTGCAGCAAATTTGCTTAATGCATTATGTCATTTTTTTTCCTTGACTGCTGCTTCCATGAGTGTTGATGGGTGATCCGAACAAAATGAAGTCTTTCATAACTTGAATCTTTTCTCCATTTATCTTGATGTTATTTATTGTCCAGTGGTGAAGATTTTTTGTGTTTTCTCTACATTGAGGTGCATACCATACCGAAGGCTGTGGTGTTTGATATTCATCAGTAAGAATTTTAAGTCCTCTTCCCTTTTAGCAAGCAAAGTTGTATTACCTGAATATCACAGGTTGTTAGTCTTCCTCCAATCCTGATGCCACGTTCTTTATGTAATCCAGTTTCTCAGATTATGTGCTCAGCATACAGATTGTGAAAGAGTGAAAGAGTACAACCCTGGCGCACACCTTTTTAAATTACTCAGTGTTCCTCATTAGCACAATTAAGTATTCCAGAATACTCGTTCTCTGCAATATTGTCCATAGCTTGTCACGCTCTACACAATCTGGAACCAACGCAACAGTACTTAACCAACAGTAACCTGAAAGAAGAGTAGGGGAAGGTCTCCACTTAAACTCCCTGGACTCATACTTGACTTCTGTAATCCCTGATGTCTACAAGTCTTAACCCTCTTTGGTTTCATTTTCCAAAGAAATACCTGTGGTCTCTTGAGTTTTCTACTACACAAAAGCCTTTGTATATTCAACAAAGCACAGGTAAACACCTTTCTGGTATTCTCTGCTTTCAGCCAAGATCCATCTGACATCAGCAATGATATCTCTCATTCCACGTCCTTGTCTGAATCCGGCTTGAATGGCAGTTCTTTGTCAATTTACTGTTGCAGCTGTTTTTGTATTATCTTTTGAGTTTCCTAGGAATGTTATTTTCTTTAACATCTCTACATTGAAGAGCAAGGAGCTCTGGTAGCTTAGTGGTTACGAATCAGGCTGCTAACCTCATAGCAGTTCGAAACTACTAGCTGTTCTGTGGGAGAAAGATGAGGCTTTCTGCTGTAAAGATTTACAGCCTCAGAAACCCTGTACAGGGTCGCTATGAGTCAGAACCGACTCCACAGCACATAACAACATTGAAGAGCAAGTTTCAGAATCTCTTCTGACATCCAATTTGGTTTTTTCCTTCTTTCCTGTCTTCTTAATGACCTTTTGCTTTTTTACTATAGAGTGTTCTGATGTCCTCCCACAACTGTTCTGGTCTTCTGTATTTAGTGTCTAATGCATCAAATCTCTTCTTGAAATGATCTCTTAATTCAGGTGGGATATGTTTAAGGTCCTGCTTTGGCTCTACGGGCTTGTTTTAATTTTCTTCAACTTTAGACTGAACTTAACTAACATATGAATAATTGATGGTCTGTACCACAGTCTGTCCATTCCCTTGTTTGCCTGATGATATGGAACTTTTCCATAGTCTCTTGCCACAGATGGCAGTAAATTTGATTTCTTTGTATGCCATCTGGTGAGGTCCATGTAAATAGTCATCTTTTGTTGTTGTTGTTGTTATGTGCTGTCGAGTCGGTACCGACTCATAGCGACCCTGCACAGGGTTTCCGAGGCTGTTAATCTTTACGGGAGCAGAACGCCTCATCTTTCTCCCTCGGAGCAGCTGGTAGTTTCGAACTGCTGACCTTGCAGTTCACAGCCCGATTCGTAACCACTATGCTACCAGAGACATTTGCAATAAAGTAGTCATTGGTCTTGTAAAATTCTATCAGTGATCTCCAGCATTGTTTCTATCACCAAGGCCATATTTTTCAATTATTGATCCTTCCTCTTTGTTTCCAATATTTGCATTCCAATTACTAGTAATTATCAATAATCTTGATTGCATGTTTCATCAATTTGAGACTGAAAAAGTTGGTGGTGGTTGTTATGTGCCGTGGAGTCGGTTCTGACTCATAGCAACCCTGTACAGGGTTTCTGAGGCTGTAAATCTTTACAGGAGCAGAAAGCCTCATCTTTCTCCCGTGGAACAGCTGGTAGTTTCCAACTGCTGACCCTTAGGTTAGCAGCCCAATTCAAAGAAGTTGGTAGAATTCTTCAGTTTCGTCATCACCGTTTTAGTTGTTGGTACGTAAATTTGAATAATAGTTGTATTAACTGGTCTTCCGTGTAAGTGTATGGGTATTATCCTATCATAGACAGCTTCAAGACAAATCTTGATAGGTTTTATTTTTGATGATGATTGCAATACCTTTCCTCTTTTATCTATCATTCCCAGGATAGTAAATCATGTGATTGTCAGATTCAAAATGAGCAACCTTATTACAGTTTTTTAGTGCATAATAAGCCAGACATGATAAAGCTAAGTGAACATATTTTCTCCCAGTTAAATTTGAAAAGGAAAACCAAGTTAATTAAGCCAACATTATGAGGTTTTTATTACAGAAGTAAAGCAAATTCTATTTTTACTCCTTGTATAACTACATTGAACAAAACTTTACAGGAACCAATTTAATGGAAATGGTCTTAGGGAAAATGAATTCTGTTAAGAGTCTAGAACTGTATTTCTTTGAACTCTGGTGGTTGATATGTTAGGGGAGAAACGAAAAATGTTTTGCATTTATGTTGTTGTCGTCAAATTGACTCCGACTCATAGCGAACCCATATAGGGTTTCCAAGGAGTGAACAGCTGGTAGATTTGAGCCACCAATCTTAGGGTTCAAACCAACTTTGCAATCCAGTGCATTTTCCTACAGTTTCAAAGAGTTTGTGAGAAAATCCCATTATTCTATAATTATGTTTTTCCAGAGACTTTTCGAAGTCCCCTAGTCCTGGTATGGAGTCCTGGTGAGGTGCTGTGGGTTAATGTGCCGAACTACAAAAATCGATTTGAACCACAAGCTTGGTGGCTTAAGCTCGCCAGCTGCTCCTTGGAAACCGTATACAGGGTCACTATGGGTCGGAACCAACTTGACGACACTTAACAACAACAGCAACAGTCCTGGTGTGGTGCTGTAGGATAAGCACTCAACCATAAGGTCTGAACCAAAAGGTTGGCAGTTCAAACTTACCATCCACTCCTAGGGAACCCTATGCAGGGTCACTGTGAGTCAGGACTGACTCATGGCAGTTCACAACAAGTGTACAATTAAGGAGGAGCTTAGTTATTCAGAAGTGAATGGCTTTGCAGCAGGACATTTCAGAGCTTTCATTAAGCTACAATGCATTATAAAAGAAATATGTTTCTGCTGTGAAGTTCTGTTGTATCAGTTCTTACTCATAGTGACCCTGTATAGGGTTTCCATAGAGCAGCTGGTGGGTTTGAACAGCCAACCTTGTGGTTCACATTCTAGTGCCGATCCTAAAGTGTCATACCAGGAGTATATAAAAGAAATAATAGGAGTCCTGATGTGGCACTGTAGGATAAGCACTGAACCACAAGGTCAGTTTAAACTGCAAGGATGGCAGTTCAAACTCACTATCCACTCCTTGGAAACCCTAAACTGGGTCACTATGAGTCAGAACAGACTGGATGACACTTATCAAGTACATCTTAAATGTCTTTTACTGTAGAACTAAGGAAACAATTTAGGAAATAACAGTTTAGAAATAAATATCATTTTCATAATATTTAGTCTTGTATAGACAGAAATATCAATTCTTACCGGAGTGTTCTCGTCATCAGCTGTCATTTTAATTATTTAATGTCATTAGCTCAAGGAGCCCTGGTAGTGTAATGGATTACAAACTGGACTGCTAGCCTCAGGGTCAGCAGTTTGAATCTACCAGTTGCTTTGTGGGAGAAAGATAAGGCTTTCTGCTCCCATAAAGATTTACAGCCTCAGAAACCTTTAATACACAGTCCCTATGAGATGGAACGTACTTGACAACACACATCCCCCACCAGTGCTGAGGAGTGCAGTGGTTCTGTAGGATAAGCACTGGACTACAAACCATACATAGGTCTGTGGTTTGAGCCTACCAACCACTCTGTGCGAGAACGATGAGACTTTTTATTCACACAACAGTTTATAGCCTCAGAAGTCCTACACAAGGTCACTTGAGTCAGGACTGACTTATTGGTATTTAACGATACCAGTGTCATCAGCTCTAGATAACTTTTTCCTCAAGTTTGTAACTTTACTTAAGGAGAAATCATATTTATGACGATGTTCTCACTATTTTAAAGAGAAACTGAGAAGTAGGTAAAGGAACTTATATGCACAAAGAGCTATTAAAAATCCTCTGCACTTTCTAGAAATGTAAGGCCAAGCAATTTTATATGTGGTAATAAATCACCATGTTGGGAATAGGAACACACTTAAGTAAGGAGAGAAACTGCAGCAGAAGGTGAAGCAGAAGAAGAATCACTAATACTCTCTGGGAAGTCCTGGTGGCACAGTGGTTAAGTGCTCAGCTGCTCACCAAAAGGTTGGTGGTTCCAACCCACAAGCCACTTTTTTATTTTTAAGCTTTTATCGTGAATTGAGTGATAGTTTACATGGGACAACATTGGTTTTACACTGATCTTATCGTATTTCATTTCATTGCAATGATTGCTATCCCATCCATACATCATCATTCAACAGTATTTGCTTCTATTCCCTGTGTTTTGTTTTGATGTACACAGAAAACACTCAGGAAAATATAATTATTTAAACCACCAAAGGGCACATTTTGCAAGCCTGCCTCCTGGCCACCAGCACACAGCCTTTCTCTTTCCATGAGTCTGGAGTCCTCAGCTGCTCTGTGTCTCCATGTCATCATCTGTGCCTCCATCTCTGGTGTGGCTTTTCCTTTGGATAGAGTCCCACATTCTGCTTGTGCTCTTTTCCCTTATTGGTCCTAGGGTCCTCTGTTCCTGGACTGTAAGATTAACTACTCCCCTGTTTTTGTTATAAAGTTTCTTCTGCCTTTACAATTGTGACAGTTGCAATTAGTCATGATAACAATTATTCACTATTGAATCATAAGAATCTTATCCCCATCTCCTTTCACCAGACCCATCTAGACAAGATGAAAACTATTCATTGGGGATTTTACCTCCCCCAACATACTGTGAAACAAAACTCCCTCTTGAAAGCTTGTAAGCCAGTTACTTTGTGCCTTTATACCCCCGCCCCCATCCCTCATTTTAGGTAGCCAATACCTAAGTCGCCCGTCCCTATCAACCCTGTATACCGAGGAGATAAATTTGATCCTTGATGTGAAGACAGACTCCATCCCTCTCAGTTGGTATTTTGCGATGCTACATTCATAAGTATAGGTCAAGTTCATCAAATTGTAGCAATTTACACTTGCTTCCTTTACTGAATTTCTTTGTTACTCTAGTCGAGTAATAATAAAGAAATATGGTCATCAAGCCATCAAAGCTAGCTCAAACGGGTGCTATCAGCATATCAGCAGGTTGGACATTCTTGTGCATCTCCCCCCGCTGGACGCTTCACTCTCAGCTCTAGCCCTTTGTGGCTAGGTCGGTGTCCATGGCCTCAAGAGTTCCCTAGTCTCCGCAGTCTTCAGACCAACCAGTCCTCCTCCTCTCTCTCATCTCAAGGTCGACAGGAGTCTGTGGAACATAGTTGAACTCAGCCCATATCTTCATTACTGACTTTCCCCCACTTCCACTCACATGTAGACTAACGCAGTCGCCAACTAGTTTATATGCCTGCTTGTGTGTTCTTTTGAGTTTTAGTCTTGGAGGGGGGTTTGTCCTGAAAGGATTTGAGTACTTGCTTTGATCCACCAGCCACTGTTTGGGAGAAAGATCGACAGTCTTCTAAGATTTATAGCCTTGAAAACCCTATCAGGCAGTTCTCCTTTGTCCTGTAAAGGACACCATGAGTTGGAATCAACTCGACAGCAGTGGGTTTTCACTGCTTTCTGAGGTATTTTATTCTGTGGGCAATAAAATACCCACCTTATCAGCAGCTAGGGGCATCACAGCATTGGAAGCAGTCTCTTAGAAATAAACTTGCTTTCATAAAGTCAAGGAGCCCTGGTGGTACAATGGGTTAACTACAAGGTTGGCACTTTAGACCCACCAGCCATTCCATGGAAGAAAGATGAGGTGATCTGCACCTGTGGAGATTTACACTGTCAGAAACCATATGGAACAGTTCTACTCTGGCCTGTAGGGTCACTAGGAGTTGAAATTGACTTAATGACAATGGATTTGGTTTCAGAAAGTCACCAGTGTTTAAGAAAAAATTAGCCATAAGAAGTCATTTGAAATAATGCTTTTTCTTTCTCCATAAGAGCAAACATCAATTCTTAGCTTCCATTTGCCTTTATTTGATTAAAGGTAATTTCTTGTTGTTAAGTGTCTTCGAGTCAGTTTGACCCATAGTGACCCTGTATAATAGAGTTTCCAAGGAGCAGCTAGAGGGTTTGAGCCACCAACCTTGTAGCTCAAACTGATATTGTGGTCTAGCGTTTTATCTTACAGCGCCACACCAAGACTCCAAAGGTAAATAAGTAATATTTTCTTTATGTACCCTTATATTTGTAGTTGAGTTATATTTAAGAACATTTATATGGTTGGTTGGTTGGTTGATTTCTTTTTGAACTAACATTGTTATGTGCCGTGGAGTCATTTCTGACTCATAGCAACCCTGTATAGGGTTTCCGAGGCTGTAAATCTTTACGGGAGCAGAAAGCCTCATCTTTCTCTTGTGGAACAACTGGTAGGTTCAAACTGCTGACCTTGTGGTTTACAGCCCAATTCGTAACCACTACTATCGTTGTTGTTGTCAGGTGCCATCAAGTCGGCACCAACTAATAGCGACCCTATGTACAGCAGACCTAAACACTGCCTGATCCTGGCCCAACCTCACTACTGTTCCCATGCTTGAGTCCATCTTTTTCTCTGACCCTCCACCTTACCAAACATGATATTCTTCTCCAGTGACTGCTCCTTCCTGACAATATGTCCAAAGTATGAGAGACAGAGTTTGGCCATCTTGGCCTCCAAGGAGCACTCTGGCTGCATTTTTTCCAAAACAGATTTATTGGTTCTTTTGGCAGCCCATAACACTTTCAATATTCTCCTCCAACACCATGACTCAAAGGCATCAATTCTTCTATGGTCTTCCTTATTCATTGTCCAGCCTTTGCACACATATGAGATTATTGAAAATACCATGGGTCAGGTGCACCTTAATCCTCAAGCTGACATCTTTGCTTTTCAACACTTTAAAAAAGGTCTTGCGCAGCAGATTTGCCTAATGCAATACATCGTTTGATTTCTTGACTGCTACTTCCATGAGTGTTGAGAGTTGATCCAAAAAGGATGAAGTCCTTGACAACTTCAGTCTTTTCTCTGTTGTTTATTGGTCCAATGGTGAGGATTCTTGTTTTCTTTACATTGAAATGTAATTCATACCAAAGGCTGTGCTCTTTGATCTTCATCAGTAATTGTTTTAAGTCCTCTTCACTTTCAGCAAGGTTGTATCATTTGCATATAGCAGGTTGTTAATGAGTCTTCCCCCAATCCTGATGCCACGTTTTTCTTCATATAACCCAACTTCTCGTATTATTTGCTCAGCATACAGGTTGAATAAATATGGTGAAAGAATACAACCTTGTCGCACACCTTTCTTAATTTGAAACCATTCAATGTTCCCATGTTCTGTTTGAACAACTGCCTCTTGGTCCAGGTACAGATTCCTCATGAGCACAAGTAAGTGTTCTGGAATACTCATACTTCGCAATGTTTTCCATAGCTTGTCATGATCCACACAATCAAAAGCCTTTGAGTAGTCAATAAAGCACAGGTAAACATCTTTCTGATATTCTCCGCTTTCAGCCAAGATCCATTGGACATCAGAAATGATATCCCTCGTTCCATGGCTGCTTCTGAATCCGGCTTGAACCTCTGGAAATTCTGTCAATGTATGATTGTAGCCATTTCTGTATTACCTTTAGTAAAACTTTACTTGCATGGGATATCAAAGAGATTGTCTAATGATTTCCGCATTCCGTTAGGTCACCTCTCTTTGGAATGGGCACAAATACAGATCTTTTCCAATCAGTTGGACAGATATTGTCTTCCAAATTTCTTGGCAGAGATGAGTGAGTGCTTCCTGTGCCACCTCACTTTCTTGAAAGATTTCCATTTTTAGTCCATTCCTATTGCCTTGTTCTTTGCCAGTTACTTCAGTGCACCTTGGACTTCCTCCTTCAGTATCATTGGCTCTTGATCA